>NW_020190724.1:0-19228 GCF_002263795.3 Bos taurus
CACTCTCAACAGACATGAACCTGAGCAAGCTCCTGGAGATTGTGAAGGACAGAGGAGCCTGGCGTGCTGCTGTCCATGGGGTTGCAAAGAGCTGGACATGACTTAGTGACTGAACAAGAACAACAGTGGATGGTGTCGCAGTCAACTGTTGTGGCATAACAAGCCACCTCAAAACTCAGTGGTTTTAAACAAGGATGCCTAATCCTGCTCGTATTTCTATGATCTGGTAGGGCATGGTTGGCAGCTTGTCTCTGTTTCTATAATTTCTTTAAAATTCTTATTGATGTACAATGGATTTATAATGTTTTGTTAATTTCTTCTGTATAGCAAAGTGACTCAGATATATGTGTGTATATATATATATATGTATATGTGTATGTATATTCTCTGTCTCTGTTTCACATGGTGTTGGCTAGGCTCATTTATGCATTTACAATCAGCTTGTGGTGCATTTGGGACCAAGGATGCAGTGTAGTCTAACTCACGTGTCTGATACCTGTGTTAGGATGGTCGGAATGAATGTGACTGGCTAGACCTTTCTCTTGTCTCATGGTCTTTCATCTTCCAAGGACTTTTTCTTTACATGGCTTTTATCTTCAAGGAAGATGGCCCCAAATTCCTTTCATGGCATCCCAGGGTAGCAAAAATGTGAAAGCAGGAAGCTGTAAGATTATCACTGCTGCCCTAGAATTTGCAATGTCATTTCCACTCCATTCTATTGTCCCAAGGAAATCATAAGCCCATCCCATTGTGGGAGGGCCTGGAATGTGATTTCACCATTCACTGGGGGCAATTTTCCAATAATCTATCATAGAAGGTATGAGAGTAGGAAGAAATCTAGAGCTCTGAAAGGTACAACATTTGAAGATGGGTGTAGACAGAGAAGCCCATGAGTGTGACAGAAGGAGTGAAAAAGTAAGGGAGAAGAATAGCATTGTGATAATTAGAAGATTCTACTTCCAGAGGGAGTGGTCAGTAACTGCTGAAGTTAAGAAAATAATAGCTTAACAACTTCAGATTTAGTAATGAGCAGGTTGTTGGCACCTTTGACAGGAAGAAGTTCAGTGGAACAGAAGAGTTAAAGCCAGGTTGCAGGGTCAAGGGAAGGAAAAACAAGTATCAAGAAGGTGGTCTGTGAAAGGGCAGAGAGAACTAAGGAAATAACCAGGATATGACACATTTCTGTGTTAGTCTGTTTGTTATTAAATAAGGGAGAAATTTGTGCCTGTCTAAATGCTGCCATCAAGGTGGCAATCAAAAGGAAAGGTTGAAGATATTTAAGAGACTAATATTAGGGAACTGAGTTCTACTTTCTTGAATTTACTGCTAGAAATTTGAACTTATTTTAGCTGCACAGAACAAAATATGGTTACCTTAAGCTATTACTTTTTAGCTCTTTTTAGTTTTTGAAAGAATTTATGTTGAGTCAAAAGTCAAATGCATTAAAATGTATAAATATGTGATTCCTGCTTGCTCTTTGAAGTATCCAATTAAAATAATTTTATCTAAAATGAATCCATTGCAAATAAAAATGTTTACATTAAAATGAAATATTTTGAAAGTATATTGTCTTATAAAGGTAAACACTACATTTGAAGTATGCATTTTAGCACTGGATATATTTATTTTCTTCAAAATGCAAATGCTGTAACAAACGTTGCAAATGTAGAGAAATTAACTTTACATCAAAGAGAAAACATCTTACAAATGGCAACAAGAGACCAGTTTTATTTAAGATGTCTGATATTGCTTTATGTCTGTATTAATAATAAAATGTTTTTATGCACTATTTCTCCTCATGGAAAACCCTGCTGTCCTTATCATATACAAATAAAGTTGAAAGGGGATCTAGATGCCTGTGTGTCTCCCACAAGCTTTTTCTGGAACTAATTTGATGAGAGTAAAATTTACACTGTCTCACTACCCTTTTATACAGATATGCTCTTCTCTATTTTTACTCCTACAGCCCGAGTATTTCTGTAGTTTGTATAGAGTTGATCAGACACACGTTTGCTCCAGAGCATTTAAACATACATTATTGATTCTATTGTTTGAAGGTAAAATGCTTTTAAAAGAAACTTGGAAAACAAATTCTAAATGCATTGAATTTAAAGACCAAGAGAAGTCCCTCTGGAGGGTTTCCACAGCAGCAGTTTGAATGTTGTATATTTCTTTGCAAGCAACAGGTAGTCAATTAATGGCATCAACAAAAAATTTGGAACCTACTATGTGCTAGGTAGCTGAGAAGCAAAAGAATTAGGGCAAACTATATCCTGTTCTCAGCTCCTCCTCTCTTACTGATCAGATCCATCACAGTCTATTCAGGGTGTCAGGTGAGTAAAGAATTTTAAGAATAATGTGATATGTGCTATGCTAAATGTGGGAAAAATGTACTTTGTGAGTACAGAAAGAAGAAACTAAATTTGTATGTTGGAGAAGGATGCAGACAAGAGAGATGTTATCACCTCCTAAAGCAGCAGAGAAAAGGCATTTGATTTTTATCGTAGAGAAGGAGTGTGGTTGGTAGGATGGATTGAGGGCTTGGCAGTTTGGGAGGAAGAATTACACTTTGTTTAGAGGAAATACTTTATAATGGCAAGGAACCATGTTAGGAGTTTTTGGCTTGAAGTGCTCCTTGTGTTTTTCTGGGTAGTATGGCAGAATCTACACAATAGGATGTGCTAAGGGCGTGGCAACTTATTATACTGAAAGAATAGGTAGAAATACAAATTAACATTTTCAAGACATCATAAAGTTTTAAACTTTATACCATAAGTGGTGGGGTAGGCTGAATGACCAGCAATTTATATATGCCATAAACATTAAAATCAGGAAATCACAGCAAGAAATCATAGGACTTGTGTAACAAAAAGCATTATTATTTCTCCCTCTCTGTTTTCAAGAAAAGCAATAATCAAACACTGTAAGGCATTTCTGGTAACTGTTTCTTTGAAGTAGAAGCCTCTGGGAGATGCCTCCTTGTAACCTGTGCCATTTCATAGTCTTAACCACCATGACATAATTCCACATATTAAATCTCACAGTTTGTTATTAAAGCTCATCCCTTTTGCTTTATCTTCTTGGTGTCGAAGATCTCTTTTCAGCAGCTTTTGATTCAGTTGAAGGCAATTTTAAAGTTATCTCTTGGACTTTCCACTTTAGACTACATAATTCTATCTCATTTAGTTTTTTTTTTCCTCACAACTTCTATGCTACAGCCCTTTAAGCCATTTTAATTGCTATTTTCTGGATCTTTTCCAGTTTCTTGACATCTTCCTTATATGTAATGAATAAAAAGAAACATAGTAATTTTAAAGAGTCTAAGTGATGTTACACCTGGTATAAAGGATTATTTTCAGCCATTATACATTATACTGCTATTAGGATATGTCTGGTTTCATGTGAGAATTTTTTAAAGACAGCTCTGTATTGGTGGAAGATACAATTTTCTTTGCTGTTTTGGTCATTCTTTTTAGCTTTTCTGTATGTGCAGCTAAAAATATTTTTAAAGCAGTATTGTTATATTCTTTTTTGTTGTTTATGATTTATCAGCAGCTTTTAAACTCTATTCTTTTTTTTCAAACTTTATCGAGGCGTAATTGACAAACAAAATTGTGAAGTATTTAAAGTATATGACCTGGTGATTTGACATTTGTATACATAGTGAAGGAATCTCTACACCATTTAAACACTATTCTTATATCAAAGCAACAAGATGTAATGGAAAGAAGATAAGTTGAGATCTGGATTCAAGCCATGTCCCTGTACCATGTGTTGGAAAAAACAAGTTAGGCTAAAAATGTTGTCCCAGAATAACTGTGGGGCATCTTCAAAAGTGTTCTAATTTAGATGGTAATTTGAACAGTCACCTCGGGCTCCATCAATTACTAGTGTGTGTCTCTCTGACTTTCAACTCCCTCATTGGTAAAAGGGGAAAACAATATCTAGCCAACACAAATATTAAAAAATTAAAGTTTCTACTATGAAGCCTGATACATGGTAAATATTTTAAATAGGTCTTTCCCTTTTTCTTTTCCCCTTTTAATAATGATTCTGTATACTTAAATTATCTAAATAACTGAGATAAAAACAAGTTACCTCTAAATAAGACTATACTTGTCGATAGGTTCATCCTTTTTATGAGGACAGTAGGCGGAATTTGAATGAGCATCCTTACTTACTATCCTTACAGTTCAAGTCATCACTGAATGACGACATCATAGCCCACTAGTCATGCTAGACATATAGCTTGAGTTGTCGCTTTTAGCTTGACCTTACCAACCAATACGAACGGACACCGTATTCAGTCAAGTTTCCAGTTTTCAGGCCTTGAATCCCATTAAAATAGGCCTTTCACTAACATGCCCTTTCTTGAGGCAACACCTGTTCCCCTGTGCAAGCGTATTGATTGGATAGTCATGGATGGAGGGGCGGAGCGGGTAGGGGGAGGGAGAATGCCTTTTAGTCACGTTTAAATTGGGGGAGAATGGGAAATGCGTTGGAGTAAAACAGTACAAGAGATTTCTACCTTTGCAGGATTTTATCAGAGCTTTAGAATACTTCATCTTATACTGTTGTGTCTGATAAGAGTATTGCTATTAGGGTACAAGCATTGTTACAAATAACTAATTGAACTTGAATTTTTTAGAAATAAAGTTCCTCAATGCTCGATGGAAATTACTTTGAAAATACTACAGTTACTGATAGCTCAGCTTTATCACAGTGTTTTCCAGTCTTGGCAGGATGTTCATTCTGTTCATTCATCATTCATTGACTTCAGCAAGCATGTATTTGGTCCACATTAGTGATTGAGTGCTTTGTGTCTAAGTAGCATTTCAAACCAAATTATATATCACACGTACGTGCGTGCATTGCATGCTAAGTCGCTTCAGTCATGTCCGAACTCTTTTCAAACCCCATGGACTGTATAGCCTGCCGGGCTCTACCTCTGTCCATGGAATTCTCCAGGCAAGAATGCTGGAGTGGGTTGCCATGCCCTTCTTCAGGGGATCTCCCAACCAGGGATTGAACTCAAAATCTCAATGCACTGGCAGGAGGGTTCTTTACCACTAGCGCCACATAGGAAGCCCATTTATCACACAATTATAGTTTAATGGAAAGCAATCTAAGTAGTAATTATAAAATATAAATATATTATCAAAATATATCTTAATTATGATAAATATTTATTTCATTCTCATTTGGTTGTTAAGAATTCAGGTTTCTATTGGGCCTTCAAACCTTTTGATTGTGCTCTCAGTTCTTCACACGTCAAACTATGCTTAGTTATTCATGAATTATATGCATAGATTAATGGGGTTAATGCAGTCATGTATTATAAATCATGCACAGGAATTAGAACATTTTAAAAAGATGAGATGAGAAGGAAGCAAATTTAATCATGTTACAGACTTGAAGGGACTTTATTTTTCAATCCCATTATATTTGTCCTCATTTATTAAGAGTAAATTTAGGTTTTACACTATGGTGAACAGCTCACCAATAAAAAGATAAAGAATATACATATTTCTCTGATCTTCATAAGCTTGCTCTGATTGAGGAGAATGGCTGTTAAATAGGAGCAATATCAGTTTAGAAATTGGGATCTTGGATCCATTCTATTAAGATTATCAAATATTTGTAGAAATATCTCTCATAATCTAAGTGGCTAACATTAGGAATAATGGAAATAATTCATGGCCCTCAACTTTGGAGAGTTTTTATCACCAAAGGAAGTGATACTGAGTTTAACAGTATTTTCAGGACAGAAGGGAAGGTTACCCTGGAAAAGCACTTCTTAATATTATGAATATTATATTTTGAGTAGAAGCTCTTTCTATCAAGGGATTGCAGAGAAAATGTCCTAATGTAAAAGAATTGTGAAGTTAGCTTGCTCGGAGGACCCCAAAACTCTCTTGTGGCTTATGGTTCTTACTTGGTGCTTGTTCTCATGAATTCTAGTTGTTTCTGGGTACTCCTTTCTGCTTTATATCCATTTTAGTGTGTAAGACCTCTGCTGTCCTGTAAGATGCGTGTAGCTAGTGATTGCTGTTTCTCCTCATCACCTGCCCTTGGTCTCAGTGGATTCACCATTCTCACCTGTTTCCTTGTTAACTTCTACCGTATTGTTCAGCCACCAGTAGCCTGCCATTTCATCCTTTGTGACCATTACCCTAGAATTATTATTACTTTAGATTCATTATATTTCATCATGACTCTTAATTCTAGCAGATGTCCACTTACATTCAATCACATTGTAGTCTCCACTAGAATTATTTAAATGCACGCGAGTTTAGAATGTTTCAAAATGTATTTTGTTATCTTTGTTTTTTCATTACACTCACATTTTCACCCACATATAAAAGCTTCATTATATTTGAGGGATGGATGTAATCCAGAGAAGGATTTCTCAGGTTTTCTAGTTTTATTTTTCTGAAACATTTCACTTCAAATAGAGTTTTAATTGTATTGGCTCTAAGTGAATGTAAACCAAGTTAGTATTGGAACCAGCAGATGCGAAAATCCTTATCATTGAACAATGAAACAACTTGAATTCTTTTTTCCCCCTTTTGCCATCTGGTATCTGTGCTCATATTTGAAACATTAACCATTCAGGAAAAGAGTTGTTTTCTGTATCCAATCGTCAGAAGCTTTCTCTGAAGACTGGTGCTTATCTTTTTAGGAAAAAAAAAAAGATACAATTGCTTGCAATACAAATGGAGCCCTTGAACTAATATTGACAGTCACATAAAAAGCTTAAGAAAATTCATAGTACAAAGTGAGTCTAAGGATGATACCATTTTCAATTTATTTTCATAATCTAATTCTGCATTACTTGTAAAGGTTAATCTAAATCCAGCAGAACAAAGCCTGTCCACTGTTTATGTTGCTATAGGCACTCTTACCTTATTCTAAACACAGCAAAGTAACATAGCCCACCTTTACAACCTATTGCTAGTTTTTTCCAAATTGTAGCAGATATGATTTTTATCATGTGATCTCAAATTATCAGTTGTCAAATGGTGTCTGTATAGTAAAAATTTTTCTAAGAAAACATCTAGAAGAGAATTTATAATACTCACTTTGAAAGTAATGACACAATACATTGAACTCTAGTTAGTTCAAATAACCTTGCAGATCAACTTTTCTGAATGTCTAGCCATATTTGCATTTCCTACTTGGTGGGGGATGAAAGCCAAAGGAAGCTCGCATAGTTTAAATATTATTTGAAATATTAGCCTAAGGAAATATCTATATAACATTAAAAACTTCAGCCCCTGTGATTCAAGCATTTACAGTATCTGGTAGGAATGATTTAGATTTTTCTGGGTTTCATTATATGTGAAACTTTATTTCTATCTTTTTCATGAGTTTTCTTAGTATAAACAAAACATGAGTAATTAATATGGTTATTTCTGTTGTACTTGAGGTTAAAGCCTTGGTCTAAGTCTAGATCTTTTAGCTTGTGAGATATTTACTATCACTTTTTGGATTGGTTTGTCTTTGATAGATTTTGGAAGACTACTTCTGTGGTTGTGTTTTCCACTTGGGGGACTATGATGATGCCTCAGTTTGTGGCTGAGTGGACCAATTCCAGAAGTCTACTTTGTATGGACAGATAATACCATTCTATAAATTATGCTTTAGTTTTAGAAATGATTTTCACAGGACCGATCAGTCTCTGATCAACAATTTTAAGATTACAAATAACGTTCACTAGGTTAGACTAAGTGTTTTCTTGTATAAACTTGGACCTTTATCCTTCTGCTTAATCTAACTCTGCTCACTTGGATTTAAGACAGATAATTTAGACTTTTACTCCCAACTGGTCTTCAGGTGTTGAAGGGCTTTTGGGTACAGAGATGTGCTCAGGCCTAATTCATGTGATGTGTAGAGAAACTGAGATTCTCTTCAGTAGCTACAGAAAAGTCCTCGCAAGGAACCTAAGTTTCCTTTTCCTGCCCCTGGGAGGCTGTACTCTCTCCAGAGCAACTCTTGATCATTGTGAGTCTGAACTTTTCCCTCAGAAGACGGTTGCCTGGTGCCTCACTGCTTTTGTGCCCTGCCATGTGTTTGTTGCTTAGGTTGCTCAGTTGTGTCCGACACTTTGTGACCCCATGGGCTGTAGCCTGCCAGGCCACCTCTGTCCATGGGGATTCTCCAGGCAAGAATACTAGAGTGGGTTTGCCATGCCCTCCTCCAGCGGATCTTCCCAACCCAGACCTGGGATCAAACCCAGGTCTCCCGCATTGCAGGCAGATTCTTTACCAACTGAACCACCAGGGGAAGCCCGAGAATACTGGAGTGGGTAGCCTATTCCTTCTCCAGGGGTTCTTCCTTACCCAGAAATAGAACCAGGGGTCTCCTGCATTGCAAGCTGATTCTTTATTCAAGTTGAGCTACTAAGGAAGCCCCTGCCACGCACTAGTGGTAAACAGTCTATCTTCCGATGCAGAAACTCAAGAGACACAGGTTCGATCCCTGGGTTGGGACAATCTCCTGGAGCAGAAAACAGCAACAGTTAATTGGGATTAGAACAATAGCTAAAACCAGAGGCAAGTACCAAGGACATTGTTATTGTTCAATGGCTCAGTCATGTCTGACTCTTTGTTACCCCATGGACTGCAGCATGCCAGACTTCCCTGTCCTTCACCATCTCCCAGAGCTTGCTCAAACTCATGTCCATTGAGTTGGTGATGCCATCCAACTATCTCATCCTTTATTGTCCCCTTCTCTTCCTGCCTTCAATATTTCCCATCATCAGGGTCTTTCCCAATGAGTCACTCTTCACATCAGGTGGCCAAAGTATTGGGAGCTTCACTTAGCATCGGTCCCTACCAATAAATATTCAGGGTTGATTTCCTTTAGGATTGACTGATTTGATCTCCTTGCTGTCCAAGGGACTCTCAAGAGTCTTCTCCAACACCACAGTTTAAAAGCATCAATTCTTTGGTGCTCAGCCTTCTTTATGGTCCAACTCTCACATCCATACATGACTACTGGAAAAACCATAGCTTGGACTAGACTGAAGTTTGTTGGTAAAGTAATGTTTCTGCTTCCTAATATGCTGTCTAGGTTTGTCATAGCTTTTCTTCCAAGGAGCAAATGTCTTTTAGTTTCATGGCTGCAGTCACCATCTGCAGTGATTTTGGAACCACTGAAAATAAAGTGTGTCAATGTTTCCATTGTTTCCCCATCTATTTGACATGAAGTGATGGGACCAGATGCCATGATCTTTTGTCTTTTGAATGTTGAGTTTTAAGCTAGCTTTTTCACTCTCCTCTTTCACTTTCATCAAGAGGCTCTTTAGTTCCTCTTTTGCTTTCTTCCATAAGCGTGGTGTCATCTGCATATCTGAGGTTATTGATGTTTCTTCCGGCAAATCTTGATTCCAGCTTGTGCTTCATCCATCCTGGCATTTCCTATGATGTAACTCTGGATATAAGTTAAATAAGCAGGCTGACAATATATAAGCCTTGTTTCATGTCTGATTCTAACTGTTGCTTCTGGACCTGCATATAGGTTTCTCAGGAGGCAGGTGAGGTGGTCTTGTATTTCCATCTCCTGAAGAATTTCCCACAGTTTCTTGTGATCCACATAGTCAAAGGCTTAAGTGTAGTCCATGAAGCAGAAGTAGATGTTTTTCTGGAATTCTCTTGCTTTTTCTATGATCTAACAGATGTTGGCAATTTGATCTCTGGCTCCTCTGCCTTTTCTAAACCCAGCTTGAACATCAGGAAGTTCTCAGTTCATGTACTGTTTGAAGCCTCACTTGGAGAATTTGAGCATTACTCTGCTAGAGTGTGAAATGAGTGCAATATGTGTAGTAGTTTGAACATTCTTTGGTGTTGCCTTTCTTTGCGATTGGAATGAAAAATGATCTTTTCCAGTCCTGTGGCCACTGCTGAGTTTCCAAATTTGCCGGCATATTGAGTACAGCACTTTCACAGCATCATCTTTTAGGATTTGAAATAGCTAGCTGGAATTCCATCACTTCCACTAGCTTTGTTCATAGTGATGCTTCTGAAGGCCCACTTGACTTTGCATTCCAGGATGTCTGGCTCTAGGTGAGTGATGACACAATCGTGGTTATCTGGGTCATTAAGATCTCTTTTGTATAGTTCTTCCATGTATTGTTGCCACCTCTTAATATCTTCTGCTTCTCTTAGGTCCATACTCTTTCTGTCCTTTATTGTGTTCTGTCTTTGCATGAAATGTTCCCTTGGTACCTTTAATTTTCCTGAAGAGATAGATCTCTAGTCTTTCCCATTCTATTGTTCTCCTCTATTTCTTTGCGTTGTTCACTTAAGAAGGCTTTTTTGTCTCTCCTTGCTATTCTTTGGAACTCTGCATTCAGTTGGGTATGCATTTCTGTTTCTCCTTTGCCTTTCTCTTCTCTTCTTTTCTCAGCTATTTGTAAGGTCTCCTCAGACAACCATTTTGCCTTTTTGAATTTCTTTTCTTGGGGGTGGTTTTGATCACCGCCTCCTGCACAGTGTTACCGACCTCCGTCCATAGTTCTTCAGGCACTCTATCAGATCTAATCCCTTGAATCCATTTGTCACTTCTACTGTATAACTGTAAGGGACTTGATTTTGGTCATACCTGAATGGCTTAGTGGTTTTCTCTACTTTCTTCAATTTCAGTCTGAATTTGGCAATAAGGAGTTCATGATCTGAGCCACAGTCAGGTCCTGGTCTTGTTTTTGCTGACTGTGTAGAGCTTCTCCATCTTTGGCTGCAAAGAATATAATCAATATGATTTTGGTATTGACTATCTGGTTGATGTCCATGTGTAGAGTCTTCTCTTGTGTTGTTGGAAGAGGTTGTTTGCTATGACCAGTGTGTTCTCTTGGTAAAACTCTGTTAGCCTTTCCCCTGCTTCATTTTTTACTTGAAGGCCACACTTGCCTGGTACTCCAGGTATCTCTTGACTTCCTACTTTTGCATTCCTGTCCCCTAGGATGAAAATGAAATCTTTTTTTGGTGTTAGTGCTAGAAGGTCTTGTAGGTTTTCAGAGAACTGTTCAACTTCAACTTCTTTGGCATTACAAGTTGGGGCATAGGCTTGTATTAGTCTGATACTGATATTGAATAATAAACTAAGGACATCATTTATCTATTATTTAAATTACTCTATGAAAGAAATTTACATTACTGCTCATCTTAGCCCTGGAAGGTAGGCTTATACTTTTCCCTATTTTATAGGTATGGAAATCAGACTCATAGTGACAGAGGTAGGACTCAAACTCAATTCTGTCTAACTTCAAAATAATTCCTTTAACTGCTGCAATATGACAGAGGTTAGGTCTCAGGGTTATATTATTCAAAGCCCAGAGACCTTTTGCAAATAGGCATGCTCAGAATGGCACCTCAGGCATAGTTGCCCTGAGGCTTTTGCGGGGGGGGACATTTTCACCAGCATGCACTTTTCCACATAGCATACTTCCCTGGCAGCACAATGGAGACGTTAAACAAGATTTCTTGGTGGCTTGAAGATGTGAGTAAAATCCTATTAATAAACTTCAAAGCAATAACACGTAAGGTACAGTTCAGTTCAGTTCAGTTGCTCAGTCATGTCCGATGCTTTGCAACCCTATGAATTGCAGCACACCAGGCCTCCCTGTCCATCACCAACTCCCAGAGTTCACTCAGACTCATGTCCATCGAGTCAGTGATGCCATCCAGCCATCTCATCCTCTGTTGTCCCCTTCTCCTCTTGCCCCCAATCCCTCCCAGCATCAGAGTCTTTTCCAATGAGTCAACTCTTCGCATGAGGTGGCCAAAGTATTGGAGTTTCAGCTTTAGCATCAGTCCTTCCAAAGAACACCCAGGACTGATCTCCTCTAGAATGGACTGGTTGGATCTCCTTTCAGTCCAAGGGACTCTCAAGAGTCTTCTCCAACACCACAGTTCAAAAGCATCAATTCTTCGGCACTCAGCTTTATTCACAGTCCAACTCTCACATCCATACATGACCACTGGAAAAACCATAGCCTTGACTAGATGGACCTTTGTTGGCAAAGTAATGTCTCTGCTTTTCAATATGCCATCTAGGTTGGTCGTAACTTTCCTTCCAAGAAGTAAGCATCTTTTAATTTTATGGCTGCAATCACCATCTACAGTGATTTTGGAGCCCCCCAAAACAAAGTCTGACACTGTTTCCACTGTTTCCCCATCTATTTCCCATGAAGTGATGGGAGCAGATGCCATGATCTTTGTTTTCTGAATGTTGAGCTTTAAGCCAACTTTTTCACTCTCCTCTTTCACCTTCATCAAGAGGCTTTTTAGTTCCTCTTTGCTTTTTTCCATAAGGGTGGTGTCATCTGCATATCTGAGGTTATTGATATCTCTCCCAGCAATCTTGATTCCAGCTTGTGCTTCTTCCAGCCCCAGCGTTTCTCATGATGTATTCTGCATAGAAGTTATATAAGCAGGTGACAATATACAGCCTTGACGTACTCCTTTTCCTATTTGGAACCAGTCTGTTGTTCCATGTCCAGTTCTAACTGTTGGCTTCCTGACCTGCATATAGATTTCTCAAGAGGCAGACCAGGTGGTCTGGTATTCCCATCTCTTTCAGAATTTTCCAAAGTTTATTGGGATCCACACAGTCAAAGGCTTTGGCATAGTCAATAAAGCAGAAACAGATATTTTTCTGGAACTCTCTTCCTTTTTCCATGATCCAGTGGATGTTAACAATTTGATTTCTGGTTCCTCTGCCTTTTCTAAAACCTGCTTGAACATCTGGAAGTTCATGGTTCATATATTGCTGAAGCCTGGCTTGGAGAATTTTGAGCATTACTTTGCTAGCATGTGAGATGAGTGCAATTGTGCGGTAGTTTGAGCATCCTTTGGCATTGTCTTTCTTTGGGTTTGGAATGAAAACTGATCTTTTCCAGTCCTGTGGCCATTGCTGAGTTTTGCAAATTTTCTGGCATATTGAGTGCAGCTCTTTCACAGCAGGGTATGAATTAGTAGATCCTAGTTTTTGTGCCCAATCCTGGGAACTTACTGACCTTTACATTTTGGACATATGAATCAGTCTATTGCTTTATTCATCTTTAAAATTAGACAATCCAAACTTTAAAAGGACAATTGCCCAGACATTTTAAAAAGAAGATTAGATTATTTTGATAAAGAGTCTGTAGTTTAATAGGGTTTGAGTATGTTAATGGCTTGTTTCTTATTTTCCAAAGAAAGACTATATGTGGCTACTTGAAAAAATAAAAAAGAACCTCTTAATTGAAGTATAAACACATATAGAAAAGTGCAGAAATAGTGTGTTTGGCTGAATTAACCATCTCAAAATGAACTCACTTGTGAAACCTCCTCTCTACTCAAGAAATAGAACATTGCCAGGAGCATAGAAGCCCCACTCATGTCCCTTCCCAATAACTGAAACCTCCCTCTCTCCCAGAAGTAAGCACTAATTTGAATTCTAACACCTTAGATTGGATTTGTATACTTTTTAAAAAACTTTGTGTGAGTGAAGTGTAAAGTGAAAGTCGATCAGTTGTGTTTGTCTCTTTGTCATGGACTTTTCTAAGCCAGAATACTGGACTGGGTAGCCTTTCCCTTCTCCAGGGGATCTTTGCAACCAGGAATTGAACTGGGGTCTCCTGCATTGCAGGCTGATTCTTTACCCACCAAGGTATCAGGGAAGCCTGTGTGAATGAAGTTATAGATAATGTATTCTTTTGTACTTGGCTTCTTTTGTTAAATTATGTCTTAAGATTCATTATATTAGTGCATGTGAGTATAGTTTCTTTCATTTTGATGAGTGCAGTATATTTTATTGTATGACTGTATCATAGTTCATTATTTATTTTGAAGTTAATGGGCATTTGGGTTGTTTCCAGTTTTCAGCAATTATGAATAATGTTGCAAGTGTTCTTGCCTATGTCTTTGGTTAATATTTGCACATATTGAGTACTTGGTCATTCACTATGATATCTTTAACCTGAATAGATAATACCAGCAGATATCCAAAAACTATTTTCTATTTCTGTCAGTAGTATGTGACTGCTTGTTGCTCCGAAGATTAGTTAGCTATTCATGTTTTCATCAATTGCATTGTGACGAGTTTTGTAGAGGTGTGTTTTTAACTTTCTTCACTGCTAATGTGGTTAAGCCTCCTTGCCTATGTTTGTTGAACATTCGGATATCCTTCCTGTTAAATTCTTGTTTCCTAATCTCTTGCCTACCTTTTCTATTGAGTTTTGACTATTTATTCTCAGTAAGAGTCCTTTGTTCCTGTATGGGTTGCAGATATTTTTTTTCCCAGCCTGTGGCTGACTTTTCACTTTCCTAATAGTATTTTTTAATGAAAACAAGTTAATTTTAATGTAATCATGTTTATTGATTTTTTTTTCCTTTGGTTAGTGCCTTTATCCTCTGTTTGGGAAATATTTTCTTTAACTTCAGAATCATCTAGAACATATTCACTTGCATTATCTTATGGTAGCCTTATTGTTTTTACTTTCATATTTAAAAACTGCAGTCCTCCTGGAATGGATTTTTTGTCTAATGTGAGATAGAAATTTACTATTTTTTAAAATGCTTTTTTTGATCTCATGTTTCTCCCCTTTATGGAAAGCAAAATGAGACCATGGCCTGAGGAGGAATATAACTCTTTCTTCATACATCTGTGTGCTCTGTGACTGTCCCTTGACATATTACTACATTTTCCCCAAACTTGCTTGTTTGTTTTTCTTCAGCATTTTGATATGTTGGATGAGTTTCACAAATAGCTATTTAGTACGCTAGCTTTCCTGAGGAGTTAGGACAAGCACATTCCAACGAAATTCTTAAAGAAAACAAGGGTAGTTATAGCAGACATATGGAGTGATTTATTCACGGAGATGCAGATCTTTCTTTCTTTTCAATATTCTTCTGACTATTCTCTGCCACTCACTCCTGAGCCCAGAATCACTATCAGTACCTGAATTTAATCAGCACTGATATCTCTTCCATTTGATATAATATGGAAGAAAGAAGGAGGCTTCCCCTATTTTATCGGAGAACTTTTGGCATTGTGAAAACATAGCAATGCTTCTTAGGGAGAACATGGCCACTTAGGTGCTTGTTGGAATTTTTGTTTTGTGGAGAGCTTTTCCATGACTAGCTAAAACATAATGACAATAATGGTTGTATTGTCAGCAGAATATTCCATTATGGAATAGCATCTTTTAGATTTTTTTTTTTTTTGGTGCTGCTACTTTACTTTCCAAATTAAACACTGCTGTGAACACAAACCTTTGGTTCAATGATGGAAACGTAGAAAGAATGCACAAATGGTGGCTTGCCCAGAGGCCTTGCACCCATTTCTCCTAGGCTGTGTTATTTTGTCATCTTCTGTGCCTGTGCTATGGTAATATGGTGATTTTAATGCTAACATTCTTGTGTATCTCTGAACAGTGGCATCCTACTGTTTTTTAAAAGTTTGTAGGTCAAATTACAATTTTTTTTTCTTTGTTTTCTAGAGTTGAAATAAAGGAAGAGCTACGCAAGGAGCAAGGTGTGAGTGAATATGCCATAGGCTAGAGCCATCCATGAGTTACATCCGTTTCTAATTCTTGGGAGAGCACTGTTTTCATGTCTTTGTGTAGTTCGCAGTTTTTGAAGGGCATGTTAATAAGGTGCACTCGAAAGAAGATAAGGAAAGGTCAACTAGTGCTTCTTAACTAGTTTTAAAAAAACTTCTGACTTCTACAGTTGCGTGGGTATGTGCACAGACCTAATTGTTAAGGGCTCACCCTGCAACTTAGTCAAAAAATAATGTGCTTTTCCTTTAGCATTGGCCTTTTTAAATGTCAGTAACTTTGTTAATTCCAAACCAATTATTTTCACACTTTTCAGAGCATAAAGTCATACTGGTCATTTGTACCTCTATATTGGGATATAATAAAAAAACATACCTATGCACATACAGGGCTTCCCTGGTGGCTCAGAGGATAAAGCTCTGCCTGCAATGCAGGAGATCCGGGTTTGATCCTGGGTTGGGAAGATCCCCTGGAGAAGGAAATGGCAACCTACTCCAGTATTCTTGCCTGGAGAATCCCATGGACAGGGGAGCCCTGGTGGGCTGCCGTCTATGGGGTCGCACAGAGTCAGACATGACTGAAGCGACTTAGCAGCAGCAGCAGTAGGAATACTAGAAGCTTCTGCCTCCTGTGGTGAAATGCTTGCTCTCAGGACACTCCCTCCCAGAACCCAGTCACCATATGATGAAAAGCTCAAACCAAATGCTAAGATCACATGCAGACTCTCTCTGGTCAACAGCCACTGCTGAGCCCCTAGCCAACTGCCAGCTGACTTACACTGAGCCCCCCTATGAGCTCAGTGAACCCACACAATTGAAAAGATAGTAAAAAGATAGTAAAAAGTTTTGGGTTGACTTTTTCTCAGTCCTAGATACTTGTAACCATAGCACACATTCACTTGTGTAAGATTATTAGCTTCTGTTTCTGAGACGGATTGCCTCTTCTAAGACTCTGCACTTCTTACTTCTTTCTCTGTCAAAATATCCTTTTTTCTCCCAGATTTGTTGAGATGTAATTGACATATAACATGCTTTTAGATTCCGCATATAAGGGAGATCATACTGTATTGTCTTTCTGTCTGATTTATGCAAGTTCCATCCGTGTTGTCACAAATGGTGGGATTTTCTGATTCACTGATGGATATCCCTTTTTGGTATAATGATCAGAATAAATAGCAGTGATGCATGTGGATGTATGGGGCTTCCCAAGTGGTGCTAGTGGTAAAGAACCCACCTGCAAATACAGGAGATATGAAAGAGACACATTCGATACCTGAGTCAGAAAGATCCCGTGGAGGAGGTCATGGCAACCCACTGCAGTATTCTTGCCTTTACAATCCCCTGGACAGAGGAGCCTGGCAGGCTACAGTCCGTAGCACTGAAAAGAGTTGGACGTGATGAAAGCAACCTGGCACGCACGCACACATATGGATGGATGTCTTTCATTTGATAATAAAAGCTTGGGATACCTATATAGCACCCATATAGGTGCTGTATAGAACATATAAAGCATTGACTTTAATGCATTTTATATTTCTATGGAATTTAAAACCTCTGCCTGAATCCAACTTCATACCATCTGCAGAAATTCCCTCTCTTCCAGGGCCATAGTTAGCCAACTTCTGCTCAGACAATTTCAGTGAAAACAGATGATTCACTGTAAGGCAATACAGTCTGTCTTGAAATATATGTGCTTATTAAGAAATACAGTAATATTATCTCTCTCCTACCCTGACCCTTGGGAATTTGGGACTGACATAAACATACTGTTATATTTAAAATGGATAACCAACAAGGCAACTCTGTACAGCATACAGAGGTAATTCTGCACAATATTATATAATGACCTACGTGGGAAAAGAATTTGAAAAAGTATCAGTCAGTTCAGTTGCTCAGTCATGTCTGACTCTTTGCAACCCCATGGACTGCAGCATGCCAGGATTCCCTGTCCATCACGAACTCCCAGAGCTTACTCAAACTCATGTCCATTGAGTCCGTAATGCCATCCAACCATCTAATCCTCTGCCATCTCCTTCTCCTTCCACCATCAACTTTCCCAGTATCAGGGTCTTAACATATGAGTCAGTTCTTCCCATCAGGTGGCCAAAGTATTGGAGTTTCAGCTTCAGGATCAGTCCGTCCAATGAATATTCAGAACTGATCTCCTTTAGGATGGACTGGTTGGATCTCCTTGCAGTCCAAGGGACTCTCAGTTGTCTTCTCCAACACCACAGTTCAAAAGCATCAATTCTTCGGCACTCAGCTTTCTTTATAGTTCACCTCTGACATCCATACATGAATACTGAAGAAACCATAGCCTTGACTAGATGGGCCTCTG
The DNA here is from genome assembly GCF_002263795.3 of Bos taurus. NCBI lineage: Eukaryota > Metazoa > Chordata > Mammalia > Artiodactyla > Bovidae > Bos > Bos taurus. Next base: position 17,882 of record NW_020190724.1, read on the forward strand.
TTGGCGAAATAATGTCTCTGCTTTTTAATATCCTAGGCTGGTCATAGCTTTTCTTCCAAGTAACAAGCGTCTTTGAATTTCATGGCTTCAGTCACCAACTGCAGTGATTTTAGAGCCCCCAAAAATAAAGTCTCTCACTGTTTCTGTTGTTTCCCCATCTATTTGCAAAAAAGTGATTGGACCAGATGCCATGATCTTAGTTTTCTGAATGTTGAGTTTTAAGCCAACTTTTTCACATGCTTCTTTTTCACTTTCATCAAGAGGCTCTTTTGTTTCTTATTCACTTTTTGCCATAAGGGTGGTGTCACCTGCATATCTGAGGTTATTGATATTTCTTGCAGCAATCTTGATTCCAGTTTGTGCTTCACCTAGCCCAGTGTTTCTCATGATGTACTCTGCATATAATTTAAATAAGCAGGGTGACAATATACAACCTGGATGTACTCATTTCCCAATTTGGAACCAGTGTGTTGTTCCATGTCCAGTTCTAAATGTTGCTTCCTGATCTGCTTACAGCTTTCTCAAGAGGTAGGTCAGGTGGTCTGGTATTCCCACCTCTTTCAGAATTTTCCAGAGTTTGTTGTGGCCCACATAGTCAAAGGCATTTTTCTGGAGCTCTCTTGCTTTTTCGATGATCCAATGGATGTTGGGAATTTGATCTCTGGTTCCTCTGCCTTTTCTAAAACCAGCTTGAACATCAGGAAGTTCACGGTTCACATATTGCTGAAGTCTGACTTGGAGAATTGTGAGCATTACTTTACTAGCGTGTGAGATGAGTGCAATTGTGCCGTAGTTTGAGCATTCTTTGGCATTGCCTTTCTTTAGGATTGGAATGAAAACAGACCTTTTCCAGTCCCGTGGCCACTGCTGAGTTTTCCAAATGTGCTGGAATATTGAATGCAGTACTTTCACAGCATCATCTTTAGGATTTAAAATAGTTCAACTGGAATTCCATCACCTCCACTAGCTTTATTCGTAGTGATGCTTCCTAAAGCCCATTTGACTTCACATTCCAGGATGTCTGGCTCTAGGTGAGTGATCACATCAGGGTGGTTATGTAGGCCATGAAGATCTTTTTTGTACAGTTCTGTGTATTCTTGCTACCCCTTCTTAATATCTTCTGCTTCTGTTAGGTCCATACCATTTCTGTCCTTTATTGACCCATCTTTGCATGAAAAGTTCCCTTGGTATCTCTAATTTTCTTGAAGAGATCTCTAGTCTTTCCCATTCTATTATTTCCCTCTATTTCTTTGCACTGATCACTGAGGAATTCTTTCTTATCTCTCCTTGCTATTCTTTGGAACTCTGCATTCAAATGGGTATATCTTTCCTTTTCTCCTTTGCCTT
>NW_020190725.1:0-33403 GCF_002263795.3 Bos taurus
ACTTCATTCACAGGGTGGAGTTCGGAGAGGTGTCCTGGCATCGGGTTCTTATCAAGAGGGGACGGGAAATCGGGGTCCTTCTCAATGTCGAAGCACCCCACGAGGCCACATCTGGAATGTCGTCGTGAGAACGGCCTCATCCTGAGGTGCGACCGGAAGGTCGGGAACCCCTTCAGGACAAATCAGGGGAGTCGACCCTCATGTCCAGATCAGGAGGGAGAAGGGGCTCAGAGGAAGTGGTGCCGGAAAACCTCGGTGTTCCTCTCGAGGAGACGGGGATGTCGGGGAACTTTGTGGGTCGCATCAAGGGTGCCAAGTACCGTTTCGACCTCCAATTCCTAACGTGGGACTTTCCCTGAGACGCTGTAGTGGGAAAGGGCTTCATCTTGCGATGACGGGGAACCACGTGGTTTTTCTCAAGTTGCGGCGGGATTCTCGAGTTACGACGGGGAATTCAGCATGCCTCTTGTGTTGGCCCAGGGAAATCCAATCTTCCATTCGAGTCGCGAAGGAAAGCTGGGGATTGCTCTCGAGTGACTGCAGGGCCAATAGACCTCATCTAGGCTTGTGTCCAGAAGCCAATGTTCCTCTCCGGGGCGACCGGGATCTCGGGGTTGCATTCCAGACGCAACCGGGGAGACAGTCATTCATCTCGAGTGGAAGCAAAGAACCCCGCTCTGCTCTCGAGTCGCGACGGGTATCTCTTGGAGCTCACTGGTGGACTAAAGGGAGTCAAGCCTCCTGAGGCGTTTGGAGAGAGGTCTCGAGATTGGCCTCTAGGCCATGCAGGTGACGAAGGCCCTCATCTCGAGATGCCGGGAGAATCTCGGGTGGTTCTCGAGCGGCGTCTCCCGTGTGCGGTTTCTCACGATGTACGACGGCGAGGTCAGTGAGCCTCTCGTGGGGTGCCAGGCAAGTCGGGTCTCCATGCGAGTGGCGAGGGGGAGCGCGTCATTGCTTCGAGTCATGGTAGGGGAATCTGGCCACGAGACGTGTTGAAGAAGGTCTCTCGAGGTTTCTCGGATTGAGGCAGGAAAACCCTGGCTTCCCTCGACTTGTGCAGGTGACCTCAGGGGGCTTCTCATGGTGGCTCTGAGAAGTCAGGGAAACTGGAGGTGGGCGGGGCCTCTCGGGACTCCACTGGGTTTGGTGCATTGGAAGAGGGCCTCATCTCCAGTTGAGGCAGGAACTTCAGGGTTCCTCTGATTTCAGACTCCGATGGCAGGGTCCCTGCAGACTGGGGACAGGAGAGTCAGGCCTCGTCTAGGGTTGAGGCATGGAACTCCGCTTGCCTCTCGAGGTGTCTCCGGGGAGAGAGGCCACTTGTCGAGCTGTATCTGGAACCTGGGGGTTTTTCCGGACGATGCACGGGCGAGTCACTGCCCCTTCGTGTTGACTTCATTCAAGGGTGAATTTCCGGAGGTGTCCGGGCATCGGGTTCTTATCAAGAGGGGACCGGGAAATCGGGTGCTTCGCAATGTGGAAGCACCCACAAGCCCACGTCTGGAATGTCGTCTGAGACCGGCCTCATCCTGAGGTGCGACGGAAGGTCGGGAACCCCTTCCAGACAAAGCAGGGGAGTCGACCCTCCTGTCCAGATCTGGAGGATAGAAGGGGCTCAGAGGAAGTAGTGCTGGAAAACCTCGGTGTTCCTCTCCAGGGAGACCGGGATGCCGGGAACTTTGTGGGGCGCATCAAGTGTGCCAAGTACCGTTTCGACCTCCAATTCCTAACGTGGGACTTCTCCTGAGACGCTGTAAACGGAAAGGGCTTCATCTTGCGATGACTGGGGAACCACGTGGTTTTTCTCGAGTTGCGGCGGGATTCTTGAGTTACGACGGGGAATTCAGGATGCCTCTTGTGTTGGCCCAGGAAGTCCAATGTTCCATTCGAGTTGCGAAGGAAAGCTGGGGATTGCTCTCGAGTGACTGCAGGGCCAATAGACCTCATCTAGGCTTGTGTCCAGAAGCCAGTGTTCCTCTCCAGGGGCGACCGGGATCTCGGGTGGCATTCCAGACGCACCTGGGCAGACAGGCATTCATCTCGAGTGGAAGCAAAGAACCCCGCTCTGCTCTCGAGTCGCGACGGGTATCTCTTGGAGCTCACAGGGTGGAATAAAGGGAGTCAAGCCTCCTGAGGCGTTTGGAGAGAGGTCGCGAGATTGGCCTCTAGGCCATGCAGGAGACGAAGGCCCTCATCTCGCGATGACGGGGGAGTCTCCGGGTTGTTCTCGAGCGGCGGCCCCAGGGTGCGGTTTCTCACCAGGTACGAGGGCGAGGTCAGTGAGGCTCTCGTGGGGCGCCAGGGAAGTCGGGTCTCCATGCGAGTGGCGAGGGGGAGCGCGTCATTGCTCTCGAGTCATGGTAGGGGAATCTGGCCTCGAGCCATTTTGAATAAGGTCTCTCGAGGACTTTCTCGGTTGAGGCAAAAAACCCTGGGTACCCTTGAATTGTGCAGGTGAGCTCAGGAGGCTTCTCTGGTGGCTCTGAGAAGTCAGGGAAACTGGAGGTGGGAGGGGCCTCTCGGGACTCCACTGGGTTTGGTGCATTGGAAGAGGGCCTCATCTCCAGTTGAGGCAGGAACCTCAGGGTTCCTCTGATTTCAGGCTCCGATCGCAGGGTACCTGCAGATTGGGACAGGAGAGTCAGGCCTCGTCAAGTGTTGAGGCATGGAACTCCGCTTGCCTCTCGAGGTGTCCCCGGGGAGAGAGGCCACTTGTCGAGCTGTATCTGGAACCTGGGGTTTTTTCCCGACTATGCACGGGCGAGTCACTGCCCCTCCGTGTTGACTTCATTCACAGGGTGGCGTTCGAGAGGTGTCAGGCATCGGGTTCTTATCAAGAGGGGACCGGAAAATCGGGGTGCTTCGCAATGTGGAAGCACCACAAGGCGACGTCTGGAATGTCGTCGTTAGACCGGCCTCATCCTGAGGTGCGACCGGAAGGTCGGGAACCCCTTCCGGACAAAGCAGGGGAGTCGACCCTCCTGTCGAGATCAGGAGGGTAGAAGGGGCTCAGAGGAAGTAGTGCCCGAAAACCTCGTGTTCCTCTCCAGGGAGACCGGAATGCCGGGGAACTTTTTGGGCGCATCAAGGGTGCCAAGTACCGTTTCGACCTCCAATTCCTAACGTGGGACTTCTCCTGAGACGCTGTAAACGGAAAGAGCTTAATCTTCGATGACTGGGGAACCACGTGGTTTTTCTCGAGTTGGGGCGGGATTCTCGAGTTACGACGGGGAATTCAGGATGCCTCTTGGGTTGGCCCAGGGAAGTCCAATCTTCCATTCGAGTTGCAAAGGAAAGCTGGGGATTGCTCTCGAGTGACTGCAGGGCCAATAGACCTCATCTAGGCTTGTGTCCAGAAGCCAATGTTCCTCTCCAGGGGCGACCGGGATCTCGGGGCATTCCAGACGCACCCGGGGAGACAGGCATTCATCTCGAGTGGAAGCAAAGAACCCCGCTCTGCTCTCGAGTCGCGACGGGTAACTTTTGGAGCTCACTGGGTGGACTAAAGGAGTCAAGCCTCCTGAGCCGTTTGCAGAGACGTCGCGAGATTTGTCTCTAGGCCATGCAGGAGACGAAGGCCCTCATCTCGCGATGACGGGGGAGTCTCGGGGTTGTTCTCGAGCAGCGTCCCCGTGTGCGGTTTCTCACGAGGTACGACGGCGAGGTCAGTGAGCCTCTCGTGGGGCCAGGCAAGTCGGGTCTCCATGCGAGTGGCGAGGGGAGCGCGTCATTGCTCTCGAGTCATGGTAGGGGAATCTGGCCTCGAGACGTGTTGAAGAAGGTCTCTCGAGGTCTTTCTTGGGTTGAGGCAGGAAACCCTGGGTTTCTTCGACTTGTGCAGGTGACCTCAGGGGGCTTCTCATGGTAGCTGTGAGAAGTCAGAGAAACTGGAGGTGGGAGGGGCCTCTCGGGACTCCACTGGGTTTGGTGCATTGGAAGAGGACCTCATCTGCAGTTGAGGCAGGAACTTCAGGGTTCCTCTGATTTCAGACTCCGATGGCAGGGTCCCTGCAGACTGGGGAGGAGAGTCAGGCCTCGTCTTGGGTTGAGGCATGGAACTCCGCTTGCCTCTCGAGGTGTTCCGGGGAGAGAGGCCACTTGTCGAGCTGTATTTGGAACCTGGGGTTTTTCCGGACGATGCACGGGCGAGTCACTGCCCCTTCGTGTTGACTTCATTCACAGCGTGGATTTCCGGGAAGTGTCCGGGCATCGGGTTCTTATCAAGAGGGGACCGGGAAATCGGGGTGCTTCGCAATGTGGAAACACCACGAGGCCACATCTGGAATGTCGTCGTGAGACCGGCCTCATCCTGAGGTGCGACCAGAAGGTCGGAACCCCTTCCAGACAAAGCAGGGGAGTCGACCCTCCTGTCCAGATCTGGAGGGTAGAAGGGGCTCAGAGGAAGTGGTGCCGGAAACCTCGGTGTTCCTCTCCAGGGCGACCGGGATGCCGGGGAACTTTGTGGGGCGCATCAAGGGTGCTAAGTACCGTTTCGACCTCCAATTCCTAACGTGGGACTTCTCCTGAGACGCTGTAGCGGGAAAGGGCTTCATCTTGCGATGACGGGGGAACCACGTGGTTTTTCTCGAGTTGCGGCGGGATTCTCGAGTTACGACGGGGAATTCAGGATGCCTCTTGTGTTGACCCAGGGAAGTCCAATCATCCATTCGAGTTGCGAAGGAAAGCTGGGGATTGCTCTCGAGTGACTGCAGGGCCAATAGACCTCATCTAGGCTTGTGTCCAGAAGCCAATGTTACTCTCCAGGGGCGACCGGTGTCTCGGGGTTGCATTCCAGACGCACCTGGGGAGACAGGCATTCATCTCGAGTGGAAGCAAAGAACCCCGCTCTGCTCTCGAGTCGCGACAGGTATCTCTTGGAGCTCACTGAGTGGTATAAAGGGAGCCAAGCCTCCTGAGGCGTTTGGAGAGAGGTCGCGAGATTGGTCTCTAGGCCATGCAGGAGACGAAGGCCCTCATCACGGGATGACGGGGAGTCTCGGGTTGTTCTCTCGAGCGGCGTCCCCAGGGTGCGGTTTCTCACCAGGTACGATGGGAGGTCAGTGAGCCTCTCGTGGGGCACCAGGCAAGTCGGGTCTCCATGCGAGTGGCGAGGGGGTGCGCGTCATTGCTCTCGAGTCATGGTAGGGGAATCTGGCCTCGAGACGTGTTGAAGAAGGTCTCTCGAGGTCTTTCTCGGGTTGAGGGCAGGAACCCTGGGTTCCCTCGACTTGTGCAAGGTGAACCTCAGGGGGCTTCTGATGGTGGCGCTGAGAAGTCAGGGAAACTGAGTGGGAGGGGCCTCTCGGGACGCCACTGCGTTTGTGCATTGGAAGAGGGCCTCATCTCCAGTTGAGGCAGGAACCGCAGGGTTCCTCTGATTTCAGACTCCGATGGCAGGGTCCCTGCAGACTGGGAACAGGAGAGTCAGGCCTCGTCTTGGGTTGAGGCATGTAACTCCGCTTGCCTCTCGAGGTGTCCGGGGAAAGAGGCCACTTGTCGAGCTGTATCTGGAACCTGGGTTTTTTTCCGGACTATGCACGGGCGAGTCACTGCCCCTCCGTGTTGACTTCATTCACAGGGTGGCGTTCGGAGAGGTGTCCGGGCCTCGGGTTCTTATCAAGAGGGGCCCGGGAAATCGGGGTGCTTCGAATGTGGAACACCCACGAGCCCACGTCTGGAATGTCGTCGTGAGACCGGACTCATCCTGAGGTGCGACCGGAAGGTCGGGAACCCCTTCCGACAAAGCAGGAGTCGACCCTCCTGTCGAGATCAGGAGGGTAGAAGGGGCTCAGAGGAAGTGGTGCAGGAAAACCTCGGTGTTCCTCTCCAGGGAGACCAGAATGCCGGGGAACTTTGTAGGGCGCATCAAGGGTGCCAAGTACCGTTTCGACCTCCAATTCCTAACGTGGGACTTCTCCTGAGACGCTGTAGAAAGGGCTTCATCTTGCGATGGGGAACCACGTGGTTTTTCTCAAGTTGCGGGCGGGATTCTCGAGTTAACGACGGGGACTCCAGCGCCTGCCTCTTGTGTTGGCCCCAGGGGCAAGTCCAATCTTCCATCTCGATTTGCGAAGGAAAGCTGGGGATTGCTCTCGAGTGACTGCAGGGCCAATAGACCTCATCTAGGCTTGTGTCCAGAAGCCAATGTTCCTCTCCAGGGGCGACAGGGATCTCGGGGTGCATTCCAGACGCACCCGGGAGACAGGCATTCATCTCGAGTGGAAGCAAAGAAAGCCTCCGCTCTGCTCTCGAGCTCGCGACGGGTATCTCTTGGAGCTACTGGGTGGACTAAAGGGAGTGAAGCCTCCTGAGGCGTTTGTACAGAGGTCGCGAGATTGGCCTCTAGGCCATGCAAGAGACGAAGGCCCTCATCTCGCGATGACGGGGAGTCTCGGGGTTGTTCTCGAGCGGCGGCCCCAGGGTGCGGTTTCTCACGAGGTACAACGGCGAGGTCAGTGAGCCTCTCGTGGGGCGCCAGGCAAGTCGGGTCTCCAGGCGAGTGGCGAGGGGAGCGCGTCATTGCTCTCGAGCCATGGTAGGGGAATCTGGCCTCGAGACGTGTTGAAGAAGGTCTCTCAGAGGTCTTTCCCGGGTTGAGGCAGGAAACCCTGGGTTCCCTCGACTTGTGCAGGTGACCTCAGGGGGCTTCTCATGGTGGCTCTGAGAAGCTCAGGGAAACTGGAGGTGGGAGGCGCCTCTCGGGGGCTCCACTGGGTTGGGCATGGGAAGAGGGCCTCCATCTTCCAGGTTGAGCGGCAGGAACCTCCAGGGTGGCCTCTGATTCAGACTCCGATGGCAGGGGTCCCTGGCAGCCTGGGGGACAGGAGAGTCTCAAGGCCCTGTCTGGGTTTGAGGGCATGAGACGCTCCGCTTGCCTCTCGAGGTGTCCGGGGAGAGAGGCCAATTGTTGAGCTGTATTTGGAACCTGGGGTTTTTTCCAGACGATGCAAGGGCGAGTCACTGCCCCTTCGTGTTGACTTCATTCACAGGGTGGAGTTCGACAGGCGTCTGGGCATCGGGTTCTTATCAAGAGGGGACCGGGAAATCGGGGCTTTGCAATGTGGAAGCACCCACGAGGCCACGTCTGGAATGTCGTCGTGAGACCGGCCTCATCCTGAGGTGCGACGGAGGTCGGGAACCCCTTCCAGACACAGCAGGGAGTCGACCCTCCTGTCGAGATGAGGAGGGTAGAAGGGGCTCAGAGGAAGTGGTGCCGGAAAACCTCGGTGTTCCTCTACAGGGAGACCGGGATGTCGGGGAACTTTGTGTGGCGCATCAAGGGTGCAAAGTACAGTTTGGACCTCCAATTCTTAACGTGGGTCTTCGCCTGAGACGCTGTAGCGGGAAAGGGCTTCATCTGTCGATGACGGGGGAACCACGTGGGTTTTCTCGAGTTGCGGCGGGATTCTCGAGTTACGACGGGGAATTCAGGATGCCTCTTGTGTTGGCCAAGGGAAGTCCAATCTTCCATTCGAGTCGCGAGGAAAGCTGGGGATTGCTCTCGAGTGACTGCAGGGCAAATAGACCTCATCTAGGCTTGTGTCCAGAAGCCAGTGTTCCGCTCCTGGGGCGACACAGATCTCGGGGTTGCATTCTAGACTCACCCAGGGAGTCAGGCCTAGTCTCGAGTGTAAGCAAAGACCTCCATTCTCCTCTGTTAGTGACGGGTATTTGTTGGAGCACACAGAGTGGCCTAAAACGTAGCCACTCCCCTGTGGAGTTTGGAGAGAGGAATCGGGATTGCGCTCTAGGACATGGGGAAAAGGAATGCCCTCATCTCGGATGACGGAGGAGTCTCGGGGTTTTTCTCGAGCGGCAGCCGCAGTGTGGGGTTTCTCACGAGGTACCACGCCAAGCTCAGTGAGCCTCTCGTGGGGCACCAGGGAAGTCGGGTCTCCAGCAAGTGGCGAGGGGGATCGCGTCATTGCACTTGAGTCATGATAGGGGAAACTGGCCTTGAGATGTTGTGAAGAAGGTCTCTCGAGGTCTTTCTCGGTTGGCGGCAGGAAACCCTCGGTTCCTCGACTTGTGCAGGTGACTTCAGGGAGCTTCTCTTGGTGCCTCTGAGAAGTCAGGGAAACTGTGGAGGTGGGAGGGGCCTCTCGGGACTCCACTGGGGTTGGTGCATTGGAAGAGGGCCTCATCTCCAGTTGAGGCAGGAACCTCAGGCTTCCTCTGATTTCAGACTCCGAACGCAAGGTCCCTGCAGACTTGGGACAGGAGAGTCAAGCCTCGTCCTCGGTTGAGGCATGGATTTTGGCTTGCCTCTCCAGGTGTTCACGGGGTGAGAGGCCACTTGTCGAGTTGTATTTGAAACCAGGGGTTTTTTTCGGATGATGCACGGGGAGTCACTGCCCCTTCATGTTGACTTCATTCACAGGGTGGAGTTCGAAGAGGTGTCCGGGCATCGGGTTCTTATCAATACGGGACCTGGAAATCGGGGTCCTTCGGAATGTGGAACCACCCACGAGGCCGCGTCTGGAATTTGAATCGTGAGACCGGCCTTATCCTGAGGAGCGACCGGAAGGTCAGCAACCCCTTCCAGACAAATCAGGGGAGTCGACCCTCCTGTCCAGAGCAGGAGGGTAGAAGGGGCTCAGAGGAAGTGGTGCCGGAAAACCTCGGTGCTCCATTCCAGGGAGACCGTATGTTGGGGAACTTTGTGGGTCGCATCAAGGGTGCCAAGTACCGTATGGACCTCCAATTCTTAACGTGGGACTTCTCCTGAGATGCTGTAGCGGGAAAGGGTTTCATCTTGCGATGACTGGGGGAACCACGTGGTTTTTCTCGAGTTGCGGCGGGATTCTCGAGTTACGACGGGGAATTCAGGATGCCTCTTGTGTTGGCCCAGGGACGTCCAATCTTCCATTCGAGTTGCAAAGGAAAGCTGGGGATTGCTCTCGAGTGACTGCAGGGCCAATAGACCTCATCTAGGCTTGTGTCCAGAAGCCAATGTTCCTCTCCAGGGGCGACCGGGGATCTCGGGGTGCATTCCAGACGCGCCCGGGGAGACAGGCATTCATCTCGAGTGGAAGCAAAGAACCCCGCTCTGCTCTCGAGTCGCGACGGGTATCTCTTGGAGCTCACTGGGTGGACTAAAGGGAGTGAAGCCTCCTGAGGCGTTTGGAGAGAGGTCGCGAGATTGGCCTCTAGGCCATGCAGGAGACGAAGGCCCTCATCTCGCGATGACGGGGGAGTCTCGGGGTTGTTCTCGAGCGGCGGACCCAGGGTGCGGTTTCTCACGAGGTACAATGGCGAGGTCAGTGAGCCTCTCCTGGGGCGCCAGGCAAGTCGGGTCTCCATGCGAGTGGCGAGGGGGAGCGCGTCATTGCTCTCGAGTCATGGTAGGGGAATCTGGCCTCGAGACGTGTTGAAGAAGGTCTCTCGAGGTCTTTCTCGGGTTGAGGCAGGAAACCCTGGGTTCCCTGGACTAGTGCTGGTGACCTCTGGGGGCGTCTCATGGTGGCTCTGAGAAGTCAGGGAAACTGGAGGTGGGCGGGGCCTCTCGGGACACCATTGGGTTTGGTGCCAGTGGAAGACGGCCTCATCTCCAGTTCAGGCAGGAACCATCAGGGTTTCCTCTGATTTCAGACTCCGATCGCAGGGTCCCTGCAGACTTGGGACAGGAGAGTCAGGCCTGGTCTTGGGTTGAGGCATGGAACTCCGCTAGCCTCTGGAGGTGTTCACTGGGTGAGAGGCCACTTGGCGAACTGTATTTGGTACCTGGGGTTTTTCCGTACGATGCTCGGCGGATCACTGTCCCTTCGTGTTGACTTCATTCACAGGGTGGAGTTCGCAGAAGTGTCTGGGCATTGGGTTCTTATCGAGAGGGACTTGGATATCGGGGTCCTTCGGAATGTGGAACCACCCATGAGGCCACGTCCTGGAATTTCGTCGTGAGACCAGCCTCATCCGGAAGGTCGGCAAACCCTTTCCAGACAAGCAGGGGAGTCGACCCTCCTGTCCAGAGCAGGAGGGTATGAAGGGGCTCAGAGGAAGTGGTGCCGGAAAACCTCGGTGCTCCTTTCCAGGGAGACGGTATGTTGGGGAACTTTGTGGGTCGCATCAAGGGTGCCAAGTACCGTTTCGACCTCCAATTCTTACGTGGGACTTCTCCTGAGACGCCTTGTAGCGGGAAAGGGCTTCGTCTTGCGATGACGGGGGAACCACGTGGTTTTTCTCGATTGCGGTGGGATTCTCGAGTTACGAACGGGGAATTCAGGAATGCCTCTTGTGTTGGCCCAGGGAAGTCCAATCGTCCATTGGAGTTGCGAAGGAAAGCTGGGGATTTGCTCTCGAGTGACTGCAGGGCAATAGACCTCAATCTAGGCTTGTTTCCAGAAGCCAATGTTCCTCTCCAGGGTCCGACAGGGATCTCGGGATTGCATTCCAGAGGCACCCGGGGAGACAGGCATTCACTCGAGTGGAAGCATAGAACCCCGCTCTGCTCACGTGTCGCGACGGGTATCTCTTGGAGCTCACTGAGTGGAATAAAGGCAGTCAAGCCTCCTGAGGCGTTTGGAGAGAGGAATCGGGATTGCGTTCTAGGCCATGGGGGAAACGAAGGCCCCTCATCTCGGGATGACGGGGGAGTCGTGGGGTTCTTCTCGAGCGGCGGCCCCAGTGTGTGGTTTCTCACGAGGTACGATGGAGAGGTCAGTGAGCCTCTGGTGGGGCGCCAGGGAAGTCGGGTCTCCATGCCAGTGGCGAGGGGGAGCGCGTCATTGCTCTCGAGTCATGGTAGGGGAATCGGGCCTCGAGACGCGTTGAAGAAAGTTCTATCCATATCTTTCTCGGGTTGAGGCAGGAAACCCTCGGTTCCTCGACTTGTGCAGGTGACCTCAGGGAGTTTCTCATGGTGCCTCTGAGAAGTCAGGGAAACTGTGGAGGTGGGAGGGGCCTCTCGGGACTCCACTGGGGTTGGTGCATTGGAAGAGGGCCTCATCTCCAGGTGAGGCAGGAACCTCAGGGTTCCTGTGATTTCCAGACTCCGAATACAGGGGTCCCTGCAGACTTGGGTCAGGAGAGTCAGGCCTGGTCTTGGTTGAGGCATGGAACTCCGCTAGCCTCTGGAGGTGTTCACAGGGGTGAGAGGACACTTGTCGAGTTGTATTTGGAACCTTGGGTTTTTCCGGATGATGCACGGGGGAGTCACTGCCCCTTCGTGTTGACTTCATTCACAGGGTGGAGTTCGAAGAGGTGTACGGGCATCGGGTTCTTATCAAGAGGGGACCTGGAAATCGGGGTCCTTCGGAATCTGGACCACCCACGAGGCCCACGTCTGGAATTTCGTCGTGAGACCGGCCTCATCCTGAGTTGCGACCGGAAGGTCGGGAATCCCTTCCAGACAAAGCAGGGCAGTCGACCTTCCTGTGGAGATCAGGAGGGTAGAAGGGGCTCAGAGTAAGTGGTGCCAGAAAACCTCGGTGTTCGTCTCGAGGGAAACCAGTATGTCGGGGAACTTTGTGGGTTGCATCAAGGATGCCAAGTACCGTTTGGACCTCCAATTCTTAACGTGGGACTTCTCCTGAGACGCTGAGGCGGGAAAGGGCTTCATCTTACGATGACGGGGGGAACCACGTGGTTTTTCTGGAGTTGTCGCGCGATTCTCGAGTTACGACTGGGAATTCAGGATGCCTCTTTTGTTGGCCCAGGGAAGTCCAATCTTCCATTCGAGTTTGCGAAGGAAAGCTGGGGATTGCTCTGGAGTGACTGCAGGGCAAATAGACCTCATCTAGGCTGGTGTCCAGAAGCCAATGTTCCTCTCCAGGGGCGACACAGATCTCGGGGTTGCATTCTAGACTCACCCAGGGAGTCAGGCCTAGTCTCAGAGTGTAAGCAAAGACCTCCATTCTCCCTCTGTAGTAGTGACGGGTATTTGTTGGAGCACACAGAGTGGCCTAAACGTAGCCACTCCTCCTGTGGAGTTTGGAGAGAGGAAATCGGGATTGCGCTCTAGGCCATGGGGGAAAAGGAATGCCCTCATCTCGGGATGATGGAGGAGTCTCGGGGTTTTTCTCGAGCGGCAGCCGCAGTGTGGGGTTTCTCACGAGGTACCACGCCAAGCTCAGTGAGCCTCTCGTGGGGCAGCCAGGGAAGTCGGGTCTCCAGCAAGTGGCGAGGGGGATCGCGTCATTGCACTTGAGTCATGTTAGGGGAAACTGGCCTTGAGATGTTGTGAAGAGGTCTCTCGAGGTCTTTCTCGGGTGGCGGCAGGAAACCCTCGGTTCCCTCGACTTGTGCAGGTGACCTCAGGAGCTTCTCTGGTGCCTCTGAGAAGTCAGGGAACTGTGGAGGTGGGAGGGGCCTCTCGGGGACTCCACTGGGGTTGGTGCATTGGAAGAGGGCCTCATCTCCAGTTGAGGCAGGAACCTCAGGCTTCCTCTGATTTCAGACTCCGAACGCAAGGTCCCTGCAGACTTGGGACAGGAGAGTCAAGCCTCGTCCTCGGTTGAGGCATGGATTTCGCTTGCCTCTCCAGGTGTTCACGGGGTGAGAGGCCACTTGTCGAGTTGTATTTGAAACCAGGGGTTTTTTTTCGGATGATGCACGGGGAGTCACTGCCCCTTCATGTTGACTTCATTCACAGGGTGGAGTTCGAAGAGGTGGTCCGGGCATCGGGTTCTTATCAATAGGGACCTGGAAATCGGGGTCCTTCGGAATGTGGAACCACCCACGAGGCCGCGTCTGGAATTTGATCGTGAGACCGGCCTTATCCTGAGGAGCGACCGGAAGGTCAGCAACCCCTTCCAGACAAATCAGGGGAGTCGACCCTCCTGTCCAGAGCAGGAGGGTAGAAGGGCTCAGAGGAAGTGGTGCCGGAAAACCTCGGTGCTCCATTCCAGGGAGACCGGTATGTTGGGGAACTTTGTGGGTCGCATCAAGGGTGCCAAGTACCGTATGGACCTCCAATTCTTAACGTGGGACTTCTCCTGAGATGCTGTAGCGGGAAAGGGTTTCATCTTGCGATGACTGGGGAACCACGTGGTTTTTCTCGAGTTGCGGCGGGATTCTCGAGTTACGACGGGGAATTCAGGATGCCTCTTGTGTTGGCCCAGGGAAGTCCAATCTTCCATTCGAGTTGCGAAGGAAAGCTGGGGATTGCTCTCGAGTGACTGCAGGGCAAATAGACCTCATCTAGGCTTTGTGTCCAGAAGTCAACGTTCCTTTCCAGAGTCGACAGGGATCTCGAGGGTTGCATTCCAGACCCACCCGGGGAGACAGGCATTCATCTCGAGTGGAAGCAATGAACCCCGATCTGCTCTCCGAGTCGCGACGGGTATCTCTTGGGATCTCACTGAGTGGACTAAAGGGAGTCAAGCCTCCTGAGGCGTTTGGGAGAAGAGGTCACGAGATTGGTCTGTAGGCCATGCAGGAGACGAAGGCCCTCGTCTCGCGATGACGGGCCGATGTATCCGGATTTTTCCTCGAGCGGCGGCCCCAGTGTGCGGTTTCTCACGAGTACGATGGCGAGGTCAGTGAGCCTCTGGTGGGGCGCCAGGGAAGTCGGATCTCCATGCGAGTGGCGAGGGGGAGCTCGTCATTGCTCTTGAAGTCATGGTGGGGGAAATCTGGCCTTGAGACGTGTTGAAGAAGGTCTCTCGAGGTCTTGCTCGGGTTGAGGCAGGGAAGCATGGGTTCCTTCGACTTGTGCAGGTGACCTCAGGAGGCTGCTCATGGTGGCTCTGAGAAGTCAGGGAAACTGGAGGTGGGGAGGGGCCTCTCGGGACTCTACTGGGTTTGGTGCATTGCAAGAGGGCCTCATCTCCAGTTGAGGCAGGAACCGCAGGGTTCCTCTGATTTCAGACTCCGATGGCAGGGTCCCTGCAGACTGGGGACAGGAGAGTCAGGCCTCGTCTTGGGTTGAGGCATGGAACTCCGCTTGCCTCTGGAGGTGTTCACGTGGTGAAAGGCCAGTTGTCGAGCTGTATTTGGAACCTGGGGTTTTTTCTGGACGATGCATGGGCGAGTCACTGCCCCTTCGTGTTGACTTCATTCACAGGGTGGAGTTCGAAGAGGTGTGCGGGCATCGGGTTCATATCAAGAGGGGACCGGGAAATCACAGTCCTTCGGAATGTGGAACCTACCCACGAGGCCACGTCTGGAATTTCGTCGTGAGACCGGCCTCATCCTGAGGTTGCGATCCGGGAAGGTCGGGAACCCCTTCCAGACAAAGCAGGGAGTCGACCCTCCTGTGGAGATCAGGAGGGTAGAAGGGGCTCAGAGGAAGTGGTGCCGGAAAACCTCGGTGTTCGTCTCGAGGGGAAACCGGTATGTCCCGGGAACTTTGTGGGTCGCATCAAGGTGCCAAGTACGTTTCGGACCCTCCAATTCTTAACGTGGGACTTCTCCTGAGAACGCTGTAGGCGGGAAAGGGATTCATCTTGCGATGACGGGGGGAACCACGTGGTTTTTCTCGAGTTGCGGCGGGATTCTCGAGTTACGACTGGGAATTCAGGATGCCTCTTTGTGTTGGCCCAGGGAAGTCCAATGTTCCATTCGAGTTTGCGAAGGAAAGCTGGGGATTGCTCTGGAGGTGACTGCAGGGCAAAATAGACCTCATTCTAGGCTTGGTGTCCAGAAGCCAAGTGTTCCTCTCCAGGGGCGACACAGATCTCGAGTTGCATTCCAGACTGACCCAGGGAGTCATGCCTGTTCGCGAGTGGAAGCAAAGTCCTCCATTCTCCTCTGGAGCAGTGACGGGTATTTGTTGGAGCCCACAGAGTGGTCCTAAAAGGAGCCATTCCTCCTGTGGAGTTTGGAAAGTGGAATCGGATTGCGCTCTAGGACATGGGGGAAACGAAGGCCCTCATCTCGGGTGACGGGGGACTTTGGGGTTTTTCTTCGAGCCGGTGGCCCCAGTGTGGGGCTTCTCACGAGGTACGACGCCAGCTCAGTGAGGCCTATCGTGGGGCACCAGGGAAGTCGGGTCTCCATGCGAGTGGCGAGGGGTGCGGGTCATTGCTCTCGAGTCATGGTAGGGGAATCGGGCCTCGAGACGCGTTGAAGAAGGACTCTCGAGTCTTTCTCGGTGGCGGCAGGAAACCCTCGGTTCCCTCGACTTGTGCAGGTGACTTCAGGGAGCTTCTCACGGTGCTTCTGAGAAGTCAGGGAAACTCTGGAGGTGGGAGGGGCCTCTCGGGACTCCATTGGGGTTTGTGCATTGGAAGAGGGGCCTCATCTCCAGGTGAGCAGGAACCTCAGGGTTCCTGTGATTTCAGACTCCGATCGCAGGGGCCCTGCAGACTTGGGGACAGGAGAGTCAGGCCTGGTCTTGGGTTGAGGCATGGAACTTCCCTAGCCTCTCGAGGTGTTCAGGCGGTGAGACGCCACTTGTCGAGCTGTATATGGAACCTGGGAGTTTTTCCGGAAGATGCTCGGGTGAGTCACTGCCCCTTCGTGTTGACTTCATTCACAGGGTGGAGTTCGAAGTGGTGTCCGGGCATCGGGTTCATATCAAGAGGGGACCGGGAAATCGCGGGTCCTTCGGAATGTGGAACCACCCACGAGGCCACGTCTGGAATTTCATCGTGAGACCGGCCTCATCCTGAGGTGCGACCGGATGGTCGGCAACCCATTGCAGACAAAGCAGAGGAGTCGACCCTCCTATCGAGATCAGGAGGGTAGAAGCGGCTCGGCAGGAAGTGGTGCTGGAAAACCTCGGTGTTCCTCTCCGAGGGAGACCGGTATGTCCGGAACTTTGTGGTCGCATCAAGGGTGCCAAGTACCGTCATGGACCTCCAATCTTAACGTGGGACTTCTGCCTGAGACGCCTGTAGCGGGAAAGGGCTTCATCTTTCGATGACGGGGGAACCACGTGGTTTTTCTCGAGTTGCGGCGGGATTCTCGAGTTACGGACGGGGAATTCAGGATGCCTTCTGTGTGTTGGCCCAGGGACGTCCAATCTTCCATGCGAGTTGCGAAGGAAAGCTGGGATTGCTCTCGATGTGACTGCAGGGCCAATAGACCTCATCTAGGCTTGTGTCCAGAAGCCAGTGTTCCTTGTCCATGGGCGACCGGGATCTCGGGGTTGCATTCCAGACGCACCCGGGGAGACAGGCATTCATCTCGAGTGGAAGCAAAGAACCCCGCTCTGCTCTCGAGTCGCGACGGGTATCTCTTGGAGCTCACTGGGTGGACTCAAGGGAGTCAAGCCTCCTGAGGCGTTTGGAGAGAGGGTCGCGAGATTGGCCTCTAGGCCATGCAGGAGACGAAGGCCCTCATCTCGCGATGACGGGGGGTCCCGTGGTTTTTCTCGAGCGAGGCCCCAGTGTGCAGTTTCTCATGAGGTACAACGGCGAGGTCAGTGAGCCTCCTGGTGGCGCCAGGGAAGTCGGGGTCTCCATGCTAGTGGCGAGGGGAGCGCGTCATTGCTCTTGAGTCATGGTAGGGGAATCTGGCCTCGAGACGTGTTGAAGAAGGTCTCTCGAGGACTTTTTCCGGTTGAGGCAGGAAACCCTGGGTTCCCTGGACTAGTGCTGGTGACCTCTGGGGGCGTCTCATGGTGGCTCTGAGAAGTCAGGTAAACTGGAGGTGGGCGGGGCCTCTCGGGACACCATTGGGTTTGGTGCAGTGGAAGACGGCCTCATCTCCAGTTCAGGCAGGAACCTCAGGGTTCCTGCTGATTTCAGACTCCGATCGCAGGGTCCTGCAGACTTGGGACAGGAGAGTCAGGCCTGGTCTTGGGTTGAGGCATGGAACTCCGCTAGCCTCTGGAGGTGTTCACTGGGTGAGAGGCCACTTGGCGAACTGTATTTGGTACCTGGGGTTTTTCCGTAACGATGCTCGGCGGATCACTGCCCCTTCGTGTTGACTTCATTCACAGGGTGGAGTTCGAAGAAGTGTCTGGGCATTGGGTTCTTATCGAGAGGGGACTGGATATCGGGGTCCTTCGGAATGTGGAACCACCCATGAGGCCACGTCTGGAATTTCGTCGTGAGACCGGCCTCATCCGGAAGGTCGGCAAACCCTTCCAGACAAAGCAGGGGAGTCGACCCTCCTGTCCAGAGCAGGAGGGTAGAAGGGGCTCAGAGGAAGTGGTGCCAGAAAACCTCGGTGCTCCTTTCCAGGGAGACCGGTATGTTGGGGAACTTTGTGGGTCGCATCAAGGGTGCCAAGTACCGTTTCGACCTCCAATTCTTAACGTGGGACTTCTCCTGAGACGCTGTAGCGGGAAAGGGCTCGTCTTGCGATGACGGGGGAACCACGTGGTTTTTCTCGAGTTGCGGTGGGATTCTCGAGTTACGACGGGGAATTCAGGATGCCTCTTGTGTTGGCCCAGGGAAGTCCAATCGTCCATTGGAGTTGCGAAGGAAAGCTGGGGATTGCTCTCGGTGACTGCAGGGCCAATAGACCTCATCTAGGCTTGTTTCCAGAAGCCAATGTTCCTCTCCAGGGTCGACAGGGATCTCGGGATTGCATTCCAGAGGCACCCGGGAGACAGGCATTCACTCGAGTGGAAGCATAGAACCCCGCTCTACTCTCGAGTCGCGACGGGTATCTCTTGGAGCTCACTGAGTGGAATAAAGGCAGTCAAGCCTCCTGAGGCGTTTGGAGAGAGGAATCGGGATTGCGTTCTAGGCCATGGGGGAAACGAAGGCCCTCATCTCGGGATGACGGGGGAGTCGTGGGGTTCTTCTCGAGCGGCGGCCCCAGTGTGTGGTTTCTCACGAGGTACGATGGCGAGGTCAGTGAGCCTCTGGTGGGGCGCCAGGGAAGTCGGGTCTCCATGCCAGTGGCGAGGGGGAGCGCGTCATTGCTCTCGAGTCATGGTAGGGGAATCGGGCCTCGAGACGCGTTGAAGAAGTTCTCTCCATATCTTTCTCGGGTTGAGGCAGGAAACCCTCGGTTCCCTCGACTTGTGCAGGTGACCTCAGGGAGTTTCTCATGGTGCCTCTGAGAAGTCAGGGAAACTGTGGAGGTGGGAGGGGCCTCTCGGGACTCCACTGGGGTTGGTGCATTGGAAGAGGGCCTCATCTCCAGGTGAGGCAGGAACCTCAGGGTTCCTGTGATTTCAGACTCCGAACACAGGGTCCCTGCAGACTTGGGACAGGAGAGTCAGGCCTGGTCTTGGGTTGAGGCATGGAACTCCGCTAGCCTCTGGAGGTGTTCACGGGGTGAGAGGACACTTGTCGAGTTGTATTTGGAACCTGGGGTTTTTCCGGATGATGCACGGGGGAGTCACTGCCCCTTCGTGTTGACTTCATTCACAGGGTGGAGTTCGAAGAGGTGTACGGGCATCGGGTTCTTATCAAGAGGGGACCTGGAAATCGGGGTCCTTCGGAATGTGGAACCACCCACGAGGCCACGTCTGGAATTTCGTCGTGAGACCGGCCTCATCCTGAGTTGCGACCGGAAGGTCGGGAACCCCTTCCAGACAAAGCAGGGCAGTCGACCCTCCTGTGGAGATCAGGAGGGTAGAAGGGGCTCAGAGTAAGTTGGTGCCAGAAAACCTCGGTGTTCGTCTCGAGGGAAACCAGTATGTCGGGGAACTTTGTGGGTTGCATCAAGGATGCCAAGTACCGTTTGGACCTCCAATTCTTAACGTGGACTTCTCCTGAGACGCTGAGGCGGGAAAGGGCTTCATCTTACGATGACGGGGGAACCACGTGGTTTTTCTGGAGTTGTCACGCGATTCTCGAGTTACGACTGGGAATTCAGGATGCCTCTTTTGTTGGCCCAGGGAAGTCCAATGTTCCATTCGAGTTTCGAAGGAAAGCTGGGGATTGCTCTGGAGTGACTCAGGGCAAATAGACCTCATCTAGGCTGGTGTCCAGAAGCCAATGTTCCTCTCCAGGGGCGACACAGATCTCGGGGTTGCATTCTAGACTCACCCAGGGAGTCAGGCCTAGTCTCGAGTGTAAGCAAAGACCTCCATTCTCCTCTGTAGTAGTGACGGGTATTTGTTGGAGCACACAGAGTGGCCTAAACGTAGCCACTCCTCCTGTGGAGTTTGGAGAGAGGAATCGGGATTGCGCTCTAGGCCATGGGGGAAAAGGAATGCCCTCATCTCGGGATGACGGAGGAGTCTCGGGGTTTTTCTCGAGCGGCAGCCGCAGTGTGGGGTTCCTCACGAGGTACCACGCCAAGCTCAGTGAGCCTCTCGTGGGGCACCAGGGAAGTCGGGTCTCCAGCAAGTGGCGAGGGGGATCGCGTCATTGCACTTGAGTCATGATAGGGGAAACTGGCCTTGAGATGTTGTGAAGAAGGTCTCTCGAGGTCTTTCTCGGGTGGCGGCAGGAAACCCTCGGTTCCCTCGACTTGTGCAGGTGACCTCAGGGAGCTTCTCATGGTGCCTCTGAGAAGTCAGGGAAACTGTGGAGGTGGGAGGGGCCTCTCGGGACTCCACTGGGGTTGGTGCATTGGAAGAGGGCCTCATCTCCAGTTGAGGCAGGAACCTCAGGCTTCCTCTGATTTCAGACTCCGAACGCAAGGTCCCTGCAGACTTGGGGACAGGAGAGTCAAGCCTCGTCCTCGGTTGAGGCATGGATTTCGGCTTGCCTCTCCAGGTGTTCACGGGGTGAGAGGCCACTTGTCGAGTTGTATTTGAAACCAGGGGTTTTTTTCGGACGATGCACGGGGGAGTCACTGCCCCTTCATGTTGACTTCATTCACAGGGTGGAGTTCGAAGAGGTGTCCGGGCATCGGGTTCTTAACAATACGGGACCTGGAAATCGGGGTCCTTCGGAATGTGGAACCACCCACGAGGCCGCGTCTGGAATTTGATCGTGAGACCGGCCTTATCCTGAGGAGCGACCGGAAGGTCAGCAACCCCTTCCAGACAAATCAGGGGAGTCGACCCTCCTGTCCAGAGCAGGAGGGTAGAAGGGGCTCAGAGGAAGTGGTGCCGGAAAACCTCGGTGCTCCATTCCAGGGAGACCGGTATGTTGGGGAACTTTGTGGGTCGCATCAAGGGTGCCAAGTACCGTATGGACCTCCAATTCTTAACGTGGGACTTCTCCTGAGATGCTGTAGCGGGGAAAGGGTTTCATCTTGCGATGACTGGGGAACCACGTGGTTTTCTCGAGTTGCGGCGGGATTCTCGAGTTACGACGGGAATTCAGGATGCCTCTTGTGTTGGCCCAGGGAAGTCCAATCTTCCATTCGAGTTGCGAAGGAAAGCTGGGGATTGCTCTCGAGTGACTGCAGGGCAAAATAGACCTCATCTAGGCTTGTGTCCAGAAGTCAACGTTCCCTTTCCAGGGTCGACAGGGATCTCGGGGTTGCATTCCAGACCCCACCCGGGAGACAGGCATTCATCTCGAGTGGAAGCAATGAACCCGATCTGCTCTCGAGTCGCGACGGGTATCTCTTGGATTCTCACTGAGTGGACTAAAGGGAGTCAGCCTCCTGAGGCGTTTGGAGAGAGGTCACGAGATTGGTCTGTAGGCCATGCAGGAGACGAAGGCCCTCGTCTCGCGATGACGGGCGAGTATCCGGGTTTTTCTCGAGCGGCGGCCCCAGTGTGCGTTTCTCACGAGGTACGATGGCGAGGTCAGTGAAGCCTCTGGTGGGGCGCCAGGGAAGTCGGATCTCCATGCGAGTGGCGAGGGGAGCTCGTCATTGGTCTTGAGTCATGGTGAGGGAATCTGGCCTTGAGACGTGTTGAAGAAGGTCTCTCGAGGTCTTGCTCGGGTTGAGGCAGGGGAAGCATGGGTTCCCTTCGACTTGTGCAGGTGACCTCAGGAGGCTGCTCATGGTGGCTCTGAGAAGTCAGGGAAACTGGAGGTGGGAGGGCCTCTCGGGACTCTACTGGGTTTGGTGCATTGCAAGAGGGCCTCATCTCCAGTTGAGGCAGGAACCTCAGGGTTCCTCTGATTTCAGACTCCGATGGCAGGGTCCCTGCAGACTGGGGACAGGAGAGTCAGGCCTCGTCTTGGGTTGAGGCATGGAACTCCGCTTGCCTCTGGAGGTGTTCACGTGGTGAAAGGCCAGTGTCGAGCTGTATTTGGAACCTGGGGTTTTTTCTGGACGATGCATGGCGAGTCACTGCCCCTTCGTGTTGACTTCATTCACAGGGTGGAGTTCGAAGAGGTGTGCGGGCATCGGGTTCATATCAAGAGGGGACCGGGAAATCACAGTCCTTCGGAATGTGGAACTACCCACGAGGCCACGTCTGTGAATTTCGTCGTGAGACCGGCCTCATCCTGAGGTGCAACCGGAAGGTCGGCAACCCCTTCCAGACAAAGCAGAGGAGTCGACCCTCCTGTCGAGATCAAGAGGGTAGAAGGGCTCAGAGGAAGTGGTGCCGGAAAACCTCGGTGTTCCTCTCGAGGGAGACCGGTATGTCCCGGAACTTTGTGGGTCGCATCAAGCGTGCCAAGTACCTTTTCGACCTCCATTTCTTAACGTGGGACTGTCCTGAGACGCTGTAGCGGGAAAGGGATTCATCTTGCAATGACGGGGGAACCACGTGGTTTTTCTCGAGTTGCGGCGGGATTCTCGAGTTACCGCGGCGAATTCAGGATGCCTCTTGTGTTGGCCCAGGAAGTCCAATCTTCCATTCGAGTTGCGAAGGAAAGCTGGGGATTGCTCTCGAGTGACTGCAGGGCAAATAGACCTCATCTAGGCTTGTGTCCAGAAGCCAGTGTTCCTCTCCAGGGGCGACACAGATCTCGAGGTTGCATTCCAGACTGACCCAGGGAGTCATGCCTGTTCGCGAGTGGAAGCAAAGTCCTCCATTCTCCTCTGGAGCAGTGACGGGTATTTGTTGGAGCCCACAGAGTGGTCTAAAAGGAGCCATTCCTCCTGTGGAGTTTGGAAAGTGGAAATCGGGGATTGCGCTCTAGGACATGGGGGAAACGAAGGCCCTCATCTCGGGATGACGGGGGACTTTTCGGGGTTTTCTCGAGCGGTGGCCCCAGTGTGGGCTTCTCACGAGGTACGACGCCAAGCTCAGTGAGCCTATCGTGGGGGCACCAGGGAAGTCGGGTCTCCATGCGAGTGGCGGAGGGGTGCGGGTCATTGCTCTCGAGTCATGGTAGGGGAATCGGGCCTCGAGACGCGTTGAAGAAGGACTCTCGAGGTCTTCTCGGGTGGCGGCAGGAAACCCTCGGTTCCCTCGACTTGTGCAGGTGAACTTCAGGGAGCTTCTCACGTGCTTCTGAGAAGTCAGGGAAACTCTGGAGGTGGGAGGGGCCTCTCGGGACACCATTGGGGTTTGTGCATTGGAAGAGGGCCTCATCTCCAGGTGAGGCAGGAACCTCAGGGTTCCTGTGATTTCAGACTCCGATCGCAGGGTCCCTGCAGACTTGGGACAGGAGAGTCAGGCCTGGTCTTGGGTTGAGGCATGGAACTTCCCTAGCCTCTCGAGGTGTTCAGGGGTGAGACGCCACTTGTCGAGCTGTATATGGAACCTGGGAGTTTTTCCGGAAGATGCTCGGGTGAGTCACTGCCCCTTCGTGTTGACTTCATTCACAGGGTGGAGTTCGAAGTGGTGTCCGGGCATCGGGTTCATATCAAGAGGGGACCGGGAAATCACGGTCCTTCGGAATGTGGAACCACCCACGAGGCCACGTCTGGAATTTCGTCGTGAGACCGGCCTCATCCTGAGGTGCGACCGGATGGTCGGCAACCCTTCCAGACAAAGCAGGGAGTCGACCCTCCTGTCGAGATCAGGAGGGTAGAAGGGCTCAGAGGAAGTGTGCTTGCAGAAACCTCGGTGCTCCTTTCAGGTGAGACCGTATGTTGGGAACTTTGTGGGTCGCATCAAGGGTGCCAAGTACCGTTTCGACCTCCAATTCTAACGTGGGACTTCTCCTGAGACGCTGTAGCGGGAAAGGGCTTCGTCTTGCGATGACGGGGGAACCACGTGGTTTTCTCGAGTTGCGGTGGATTCTCGAGTTACGACGGGGATTCAGGATGCCTCTTGTGTTGGCCCAGGGAAGTCCCAATCGTCCATAGGAGGGTTGCGAAGGAAAAGCTGGGATTGCTCTCGAGTGACGGCAGGGCCAATAGACCTCATCTAAGGCTTGTGTCCAGAAGCCCAATGTTCCTCTCCAGGGGCGACAGGGAATCTCGGGAGTTGCATTCCAGACGCACCGGGGAGACAGGCATTTCATCTCGAGTGGAAGCAAAGAACCCCGCTCTGCTTCTCGAGTCGCGACGGGTATCTCTGGAGCTCCACTGGTGGAATAAAGGAGTCAAGCCTCCTGAGGCGTTTGGAGAGAGGAATCGGGATTGCGTTCTAGGCCATGGGAACGAAGGCCCTCATCTCGGATGACGGGGGAGTCGTGGTTTTTCTCGAGCGGAGGCCCCAGTGTGCAGTTTCTCATGAGGTACAACGGCGAGGTCAGTGAGCCTCTGGGGCGCCAGGGAAGTCGGGTCTCCATGAGTGGCGAGGGGGAGCGCGTCATTGCTCTGAGTCATGGTAGGGGAATCTGGCCTCGAGACGTGTTGAAGAAGGTCTCTCGAGGACTTTTTCCGGTTGAGGCAGGAAACCCTGGGTTCCCTGGACTAGTGCTGGTGACCTCTGGGGGCGTCTCATGGTGGCTCTGAGAAGTCAGGTAAACTGGAGGTGGGCGGGGCCTCTCGGGACACATTGGGTTTGGTGCATTGGAAGACGGCCTCATCTCCAGTTCAGGCAGGAACCTCAGGGTTCCTGTGATTTCAGACTCCGATCGCAGGGTCCCTGCAGACTGGGGACAGGAGAGTCAGGCCTCGTCTTGGGTTGAGGCATGGAACTCCGCTTAGCCTCTGGAGGTGTTACGTGGTGAAAGGCCACTTGTCGAGCTGTATTTGGAACCTGGGGTTTTTTCCGTACGATGCATGGGCGAGTCACTGCCCCTTCGTGTTGACTTCATTCACAGGGTGGAGTTCGAAGAGGTGTCGGGCATCGGGGTTCTTATCAAGAGGGGGACCGGGAAATCGGGGTCCTTCGGAATGTGGAACACCCACTGAGGCCACGGTCTGGAATTTCGTCGTGAGACCGGCCTCATCCTGATGTGCAAACCGGAAGGTCGGGCAACCCCTTCCAGACAAAGCAGGGCAGTCGACCCTCCTGTGGAGATCAGGAGGGTAGAAGGGCTCAGAGTAAGTGGTGCCAGGAAAACCTCGGTGTTCGTCTCGAGGGAGACCGGATATTGTCCGGGAAACTTTGTGGGTTCGCATCAAGGATGCCAAGTACCGTTTCGGACCTTCCATTCTTAACGTGGGACTTGTCCTGAGACGCTTGTAGCGGGAAAGGGATTCATCTTGCAATGACGGGGGAACCACGTGGTTTTTTCCTCGAGTTGCGGCGGGATTCTCGAGTTACCGCGGCGAATTCAGGATGCCTCTTGTTGTTGGCCCAGGGAAGTCCAATCTTCCATTCGAGTTGCGAAGGAAGCTGGGGATTGCTCTCGAGTGACTGGCAGGGCAAATAGACCTCATCTAGGCTTGTGTCCAGAAGCCAAGTTGTTCCTTCTCCAGGGGCGACACAGATCTCGAGGGTTGCATTCCAGACTGACCCAGGGAGTCATGCCTGTTCGCGAGTGTAAGCAAAGACCTCCATTCTCCTCTGTAAGCAGTGACGGGTATTTGTTGGAGCCACACAGAGTGGCCTAAAACGGTATCCACTCCTCCTGTGGAGTTTGGAGAGTGGAATCGGGATTGCGCTCTAGGCCATGGGGGAAAACGAATGCCCCTCATCTCGGGATGAACGGAGGGAGTCTCGGGGTTTTTCTCGAGCGGCAGCCCGCAGTGTTGGGGGTTCCTCACAGAGGCTACCCCACGCCAAGCTCAGTGGCAGCCTCTCGTGGAGGCACCAGAGAAGTTCGGGTCCTCCAGCAAGTGCGAGGGGGATCGCGTCATTGCACTTAGATTCAGCAATAGGGGGAAACTGGCCATGAAGGATATCTGGTGAGGAAAGGTCTTCTCGAGGTCTTCTCTCGGGTGGCGGCAGGAAAACCCTCGGTCCCTCGGACTTGTGGCAGGTGACCTCAGGGAGCTCTCATTGGTGCCTCTGGAGAGAGTCAGGGAAACTGTGGAGGTGGGGGGCGGCCTCTCAGGACTCCACTGGGGTTGGTGCATCTGGAAAGAGGGCCTCATCTCCAGTTGGAGGCAGGAAACCTCACAGGCCTTCCTCTGATCTTCCAGGACTGCGAACACAAGGTCCCTGCGAACTATGGGACAGGGAGGTCAAGCCTCCGTCCATCGGTGGAAGGGCCATGGTATTTTCGGCTTGGCACTCTCCAGGGTGGTTCACGGGCCGGGGAGGAGGCCACTTAGTTCGAGTTTGTATTTGAAACCCAGGGGTTTTTTTTCGGACGATGCACGGGGGGAGTCACTGCCCTTCATGTTGACTTCATTCACAGGGTGGAGTTCGAAGAGGTTGTCCGGGCATCGGGTTCTTAACAATACGGGACCTGGAAATCGGGGTCCTTCGGAATGTGGAACCACCCACGAGGCCGCGTCTGGAATTTGATCGTGAGACCGGCCCTTATCCTGAGGAGCGACCGGAAGGTCAGCAACCCCTTCCAGACAAATCAGGGGAGTCGACCCTCCTGTCCGAGCACGGAGGGTAGAAGGGGCTCAGAGAAGTGGTGCCGGAAAACCTCGTTGCTCCATTCCAGGGGAGACCGGTAGGTTGGGGAACTTTGTGGGTCGCATCAAGGGTGCCAAGTACTGTATGGACCTCCAATTCTTAACGTGGGACTTCTCTCCTGAGATGCTGTAGCGGGAAGGGTTTCATCTTGGCGATGACTGGGGAACCACGTGGTTTTTCTCGAGTTGCGGCGGGATTCTCCGAGTTACGACGGGGAATTCAGGATGCCTCTTGTGTTGGCCCAGGGAAGTCCAATCTTCCATTCGAGTTGCGAAGGAAGGCTGGGGATTGCTCTCGAGTGACTGCAGGGCAAATAGACCTCATCTAGGCTTGTGTCAGAAGTCAGCGTTCCTTTCCAGTCGACAGGGATCTCGGGGTGCATTCCAGACCCACCCGGGGAGACAGGCATTCATCTCGAGTGGAAGCAATGAACCCCGATCTGCTCTCGAGTCGCGACGGGTATCTCTTGGATCTCACTGAGTGGACTAAAGGGAGTCAAGCCTCCTGAGGCGTTTGGAGAGAGGTCACGAGATTGGTCTGTAGGCCCATGCAGGAGACGAAGGCCCTCGTCTCGCGATGACGGGCGAGTATCCGGGTTTTTCTCGAGCGGCGGCCCCAGTGTGCCGGTTTTCTCACGAGGTACGATGGCGAGGTCAGTGAGCCTCTGGTGGGGCGCCAGTGGAAGTCGGATCTCCATGCGAGTGGCGAGGGGGAGCTCGTCATTGGTCTGAGTCATGGTGAGGGAATCTGGCCTTGAGACGTGTTAAAGAAGGTCTCTCGAGGTCTTGCTCGGGTTTGAGGCAGGGAAGCATGGGTTCCTTCGACTTGTGCAGGTGACCTCAGGAGGCTGCTCATGGTGGCTCTGAGAAGTCAGGGAAACTGGGAGGTGGGAGGGGCCTCTCGGGACTCTACTGGGTTTGGTGGCATTGCAAGAGGGCCTCATCTCCAGTTGAGGCAGGAACCTCAGGGTTCCTCTGATTTCAGACTCCGATGGCAGGGTCCCTGCAGACTGGGGACAGGAGAGTCAGGCCTCGTCTTGGGTTGAGGCATGGAACTCCGCTTGCCTCTGGAGTGGTTCACGTGGGTGAAAGGCCAGTTGTCGAGCTGTATTTGGAAACCCTGGGGTTTTTCTGGACGATGCATGGGCGAGTCACTGCCCCTTCGTGTTGACTTCATTCACAGGGTGGAGTTCGAAGAGGTGTGCGGGCATCGGGTTTCATATCAAGAGGGGACCGGGAAATCACAGTCCTTCGGAATGTGGAACTACCCACGAGGCCACGTCTGTGAATTTCGTCGTGAGACCGGCCTCATCCTGAGGTGCAACCGGAAGGTCGGCAACCCCTTCCAGACAAAGCAGAGGAGTCGACCCTCCTGTCGAGATCAAGAGGGTAGAAGGGGCTCAGAGGAAGTGGTGCCGGAAAACCTCGGTGTTCCTCTCGAGGGAGACCGGTATGTCCCGGAACTTTGTGGGTCGCATCAAGCGTGCCAAGTACCTTTTCGACCTCCATTTCTTAACGTGGGGACTTGTCCTCAGACGCTGTAGCGGGAAAGGGATTCATCTTGCAATGACGGGGGAACCACGTGGTTTTTCTCGAGTTGCGGCGGATTCTCGAGTTACCGCGGCGAATTCAGGATGCTCTTGTGTTGGCCCAGGGAAGTCCAATCTTCCATTCGAGTTGCGAAGGAAAGCTGGGGGATTGCTCTCGAGTGACTGCAGGGCCAAATAGACCTCATCTAGGCTTGTGTCCAGAAGCCAGTGTTCCTCTCCAGGGGCGACACAGATCTCGAGGTTGCATTCCAGACTGACCCAGGGAGTCATGCCTGTTCGCGAGTGGAAGCAAAGTCCTCCATTCTCCTCTGGAGCAGTGACGGGTATTTGTTGGAGCCCACAGAGTGGTCTAAAAGGAGCCATTCTCCTGTGGAGTTTGGAAAGTGGAATCGGGATTGCGCTCTAGGACATGGGGAAACGAAGGCCCTCATCTCGGGATGACGGGGGACTTTCGGGGTTTTCTCGAGCGGTGGCCCCAGTGTGGGGCTTCTCACGAGGTACGACGCCAAGCTCAGTGAGCCTATCGTGGGGCACCAGGGAAGTCGGGTCTCCATGCGAGTGGCGAGGGGTGCGGGTCATTGCTCTCCGAGTCATGGTAGGGGAATCGGGCCTCGAGACGCGTTGAAGAAGGACTCTCGAGGTCTTTCTCGGGTGGCGGCAGGAAACCCTCGGTTCCCTCGACTTGTGCAGGTGACCTCAGGGAGTTTCTCATGGTGCCTCTGAGAAGTCAGGGAAACTGTGGAGGTGGGAGGGGCCTCTCGGGACTCCACTGGGGTTTGGTGCATTGGAAGAGGGCCTCATCTCCAGGTGAGGCAGGAACTCAGGGTTCCTGTGATTTCAGACTCCGAACACAGGGTCCCTGCAGACTTGGGACAGGAGAGTCAGGCCTGGTCTTGGGTTGAGGCATGGAACTCCGCTAGCCTCTCGAGGTGTTCAGGGGGTGAGAGGACACTTGTCGAGTTGTATTTGGAACCTGGGGTTTTTCCGGAAGATGCACGGGGAGTCACTGCCCCTTCGTGTTGACTTCATTCACAGGGTGGAGTTCGAAGAGGTGTACGGGCATCGGGTTCTTATCAAGAGCCTGCCGGGAAATCGGGGTCCTTCGGAATGTGGAACCACCCACGAGGCCACGTCTGGAATTTCGTCGTGAAACCTGCCTCATCCTGAGTTGCGACCGGAAGGTCGGGAACCCCTTCCAGACAAAGCAGGGCAGTCGACCCTCCTGTGGAGATCAGGAGGGTAGAAGGGGCTCAGAGTAAGTGGTGCCAGAAAACCTCGGTGTTCGTCTCGAGGGAAACCAGTATGTCGGGGAACTTTGTGGGTTGCATCAAGGATGCCAAGTACCGTTTGGACCTCCAATTCTTAACGTGGGACTTTCTCCTGAGACGCTGAGGCGGGAAAGGGCTTCATCTTACGATGACGGGGGAACCACGTGGTTTTTCTGGAGTTGTCGCGCGATTCTCGAGTTACGACTGGGAATTCAGGGATGCCTCTTTTGTTGGCCCAGGGAAGTCCAATGTTCCATTCGAGTTTCGAAGGAAAGCTGGGGATTGCTCGCGAGTGACTGCAGGGGCAAATAGACCTCATCTAGGCTGGTGTCCAGAAGCCAATGTTCCTCTCCAGGGGCGACACAGATCTCGGGGTTGCATTCTAGACTCACCCAGGGAGTCAGGCCTAGTCTCGAGTGTAAGCAAAGACCTCCATTCTCCTCTGTAGTAGTGACGGGTATTTGTTGGAGCACACAGAGTGGCCTAAACGTAGCCACTCCTCCTGTGGAGTTTGGAGAGAGGAATCGGGATTGCGCTCTAGGCCATGGGGGAAAAGGAATGCCCTCATCTCGGGATGACGGAGGAGTCTCGGGGGTTTTTCTCAAGCGGCAGCCGCAGTGTGGGGTTCCTCACGAGGTACCACGCCAAGCCTCAGTGAGCCTCTCGTGGGGCACCAGGGAAGTCGGGTCTCCAGCAAGTGGCGAGGGGGATCGCGTCATTGCACTTGAGTCATGATAGGGGAAACTGGCCTTGAGATGTTGTGAAGAAGGTCTCTCGAGGTCTTTCTCGGGTGGCGGCAGGAAACCCTCGGTTCCCTCGACTTGTGCAGGTGACCTCAGGGAGCTTCTCATGGTGCCTCTGAGAAGTCAGGGAAACTGTGGAGGTGGGAGGGCCTCTCGGACTCCACTGGGGTTGGTGCATTGGAAGAGGGCCTCATCTCCAGTTGAGGCAGGAACCTCAGGCTTCCTCTGATTTCAGACTCCGAACGCAAGGTCCCTGCAGACTTGGGACAGGAGAGTCAAGCCTCGTCCTCGGTTGAGGCATGGATTTCGGCTTGCCTCTCCAGGTGTTCACGGGGTGAGAGGCCACTTGTCGAGTTGTATTTGAAACCAGGGGTTTTTTTCGGACGATGCACGGGGGAGTCACTGCCCCTTCATGTTGACTTCATTCACAGGGTGGAGTTCGAAGAGGTGTCCGGGCAATGGGTTCTTAACAATACGGGACCTGGAAATCGGGGTCCTTCGGAATGTGGAACCACCCACGAGGCCGCGTCTGGAATTTGATCGTGAGACCGGCCTTATCCTGAGGACGCGACCGGAAGGTCAGCAACCCCTTCCAGACAAATCAGGGGAGTCGACCCTCCTGTCCAGAGCAGGAGGGTAGAAGGGGCTCAGAGGAAGTGGTGCCGGAAAACCTCGGTGCTCCATTCCAGGGAGACCGGTAGGTTGGGGAACTTTGTGGGTCGCATCAAGGGTGCCAAGTACCGTATGGACTCCAATTCTTAACGTGGGACTTCTCCTGAGATGCTGTAGCGGGAAAGGGTTTCATCTTGCGATGACTGGGGAACCACGTGGTTTTTTCTCGAGTTGCGGCGGGATTCTCGAGTTACGACGGGGAATTCAGGATGCCTCTTGTGTTGGCCCAGGGAAGTCCAATCTTCATTCGATTGCGAAGGAAAGCTGGGGATTGCTCTCGAGTGACTGCAGGGCAAATAGACCTCATCTAGCTTGTGTCCAGAAGTCAGCGTTCCTTTCCAGGGTCGACAGGGATCTCGGGGGTTGCATTCCAGACCCACCCGGGGAGACAGGCATTCATCTCGAGTGGAAGCAATGAACCCCGCTCTGCTCTCGAGTCGCGACGGTATCTCTTGGATCTCACTGAGTGGACTAAAGGGAGTCAAGCCTCCTGAGGCTTTGGAGAGAGGTCACGAGATTGGTCTGTAGGCCATGCAGGAGACGAAGGCCTCGTCTCGCGATGACGGCGAGTATCCGGGTTTTCTCGAGCGGCGGGCCCCAGTGTGCGGTTTCTCACGAGGTACGATGGCGAGGTCAGTGAGCCTCTGGTGGGGCGCCAGGGAGTCGGATCTCCATGCGAGTGGCGAGGGGGAGCTCGTCATTGGTCTTGAGTATGGTGAGGGAATCTGGCCTTGAGACGTGTTGAAGAAGGTCTCTCGAGTCTTGCTCGGGTGAGGCAGGGAAGCATGGGTTTCCTTCGACTTGTGCAGGTGACCTCAGGAGGGGCTGCTCATGGTGGCTCTGAGGAGTCAGGGAAACTGGAGGTGGGAGGGGCCTCTCGGGACTCTAACTGGTTTGGTGGCATTGCAAGAGGGCCTCATCTCCAGTTGAGGCAGGAACTCAGGGTTCCTCTGATTTCAGAACTCCGATGGCAGGCGTCCTGCAGACTGGGGACAGGAGAGTCAGGCCTCGTCTTGGTTGAGGCATGGAACTCCGCTTGCCTCTGGAGGTGTTCACGTGGTGAAAGGCCAGTTGTCGAGCTGTATTTGGAACCTGGGTTTTTTTCTGGACGATGCATGGGCGAGTCACTGCCCCTTCGTGTTGACTTCATTCACAGGGTGGAGTTCGAAGAGGTGTGCGGGCATCGGGGTTCATATCAAGAGGGGACCGGGAAATCACAGTCCTTCGGAATGTGGAACTACCCACGAGGCACGTCTGTGAATTTCGTCGTGAGACCGGCCTCATCCTGAGGTGCACCGGAAGGTCGGCAACCCCTTCCAGACAAAGCAGAGGAGTCGACCCTCCTGTCGAGATCAGAGGGTAGAAGGGGCTCAGAGGAAGTGGTGCCGGAAAACCTCGGTGTTCTCTACGAGGGAGACCGGTATTCGCGGACTTTGTGGGGTCGCATCAAGCGTGCCAAGTACCTTTTCGACCTCCATTTCTTAACGTGGGACTTGTCCTCAGACGCTGTAGCGGGAAAGGGATTCATCTTGCAATGACGGGGGAACCACGTGGTTTTTTCTCGAGTTGCGGCGGGATTCTCGAGTTACCGCGGCGAATTCAGGATGCCTCTTTGTGTTGGCCCAGGGGAAGTCCAATCTTCCATTCGAGTTGCGAAGGAAAGCTGGGGATTGCTCTCGAGTGACTGCAGGGCAAATAGACCTCATCTAGGGCTTGTGTCCAGAAGCCAGTGTTCCTCTCCAGGGGCGACACAGATCTCGAGGTTGCATTCCAGACTGACCCAGGGAGTCATGCCTGTTCGCGAGTGGAAGCAAAGTCCTCCATTCTCCTCTGGAGCAGTGACGGGTATTTGTTGGAGCCCACAGAGTGGTCTAAAAGGAGCCATTCCTCCTGTGGAGTTTGGAAAGTGGAATCGGGATTGCGCTCTAGGACATGGGGGAAACGAAGGCCCTCATCTCGGGATGACGGGGGACTTTCGGGGTTTTTCTCGAGCGGTGGCCCCAGTGTGGGGCTTCTCACGAGGTACGACGCCAAGCTCAGTGAGCCTATCGTGGGGCACCAGGGAAGTCGGGTCTCCATGCGAGTGGCGAGGGGGTGCGGGTCATTGCTCTCGAGTCATGGTAGGGGAATCGGGCCTCGAGACGCGTTGAAGAAGGACTCTCGAGGTCTTTCTCGGGTGGCGGCAGGAAACCCTCGGTTCCCTCGACTTGTGCAGGTGACTTCAGGGAGCTTCTCACGGTGCTTCTGAGAAGTCAGGGAAACTCTGGAGGTGGGAGGGGCCTCTCGGGACTCCATTGGGGTTTGTGCATTGGAAGAGGGCCTCATCTCCAGGTGAGGCAGGAACCTCAGGGTTCCTGTGATTTCAGACTCCGAACGCAGGGTCCCTGCAGACTTGGGACAGGAGAGTCAGGCCTGGTCTTGGGTTGAGGCATGGAACTTCCCTAGCCTCTCGAGGTGTTCAGGGGGTGAGAACGCCACTTGTCGAGCTGTATATGGAACCTGGGAGTTTTTCCGGAAGATGCTCGGGTGAGTCACTGCCCCTTCGTGTTGACTTCATTCACAGGGTGGAGTTCGAAGTGGTGTCCGGGCATCGGGTTCATATCAAGAGGGGACCGGGAAATCGCGGTCCTTCGGAATGTGGAACCACCCACGAGGCCACGTCTGGAATTTCGTCGTGAGACCGGCCTCATCCTGAGGTGCGACCGGATGGTCGGCAACCCATTGCAGACAAAGCAGAGGAGTCGACCCTCCTATCGAGATCAGGAGGGTAGAAGCGGCTCGGAGGAAGTGGTGCTGGAAAACCTCGGTGTTCCTCTCGAGGGAGACCGGTATGTCCCGGAACTTTGTGGGTCGCATCAAGGGTGCCAAGTACCGTATGGACCTCCAACTCTTAACGTGGGACTTCTGCTGAGACGCTGTAGCGGGAAAGGGCTTCATCTTTCGATGACGGGGGAACCACGTGGTTTTTCTCGAGTTGCGGCGGGATTCTCGAGTTACGACGGGGAATTCAGGATGCCTCTTGTGTTGGCCCAGGGACGTCCAATCTTCCATGCGAGTTGCGAAGGAAAGCTGGGGATTGCTCTCGAGTGACTGCAGGGCCAATAGACCTCATCTAGGCTTGTGTCCAGAAGCCAGTGTTCCTCTCCATGGGCGACCGGGATCTCGGGGTTGCATTCCAGACGCACCCGGGGAGACAGGCATTCATCTCGAGTGGAAGCAAAGAACTCCGCTCTGCTCTCGAGTCGCGACGGGTATCTCTTGGAGCTCACTGGGTGGACTAAAGGGAGTCAAGCCTCCTGAGGCGTTTGGAGAGAGGTCGCGAGATTGGCCTCTAGGCCATGCAGGAGACGAAGGCCCTCATCTCGCGATGACGGGGGAGTCCGTGGTTTTTCTCGAGCGGAGGCCCCAGTGTGCAGTTTCTCATGAGGTACAACGGCGAGGTCAGTGAGCCTCTGGTGGGGCGGCAAGGAAGTCGGGTCTCCATGCGAGTGGCGAGGGGAGCGCGTCATTGCTCTTGAGTCATGGTAGGGGAATCTGGCCTCGAGACGTGTTGAAGAAGGTCTCTCGAGGACTTTTTCCGGTTGAGGCAGGAAACCCTGGGTTCCCTGGACTAGTGCTGGTGACCTCTGGGGGCGTCTCATGGTGG
>NW_020190726.1:0-117740 GCF_002263795.3 Bos taurus
CACGTGCCTGATCATGCACTGATCACGTGGTGATCATGCTCTGATAACGAGGCTGATCATACACTGATCACGTGACTGTGCGTGCACTGACAACGTGGTTGATCTTGCACTGAACACGTGGTGATCATGCACTGATTACGTGGCTGATCATACACTGATCACGTGACTGATCATGCACTCTTCACGTGCCTGATGGTGCACTGATCACGTGGCTGATCATGGACTGATTACGAAGCTGATCATACACTGATCTCGTGACTGTGCATGCACTGATCACGTGGCTGATCATGCACTAATCACGTGGCTATCATGCCCTGATCACGTTGCTGATCATATACTGATCACGTGACTGATCATGCACTGATCACGTGTCTGATCGTACACTGATCATGTGGCTGATCTTGCACTAATCACGTTGCTTATCATGCATTGATCAGGTTGCTATCATGCAACTGATCACATGCCTGATCATGCACTGATCTCGATACTGATCATGCACTGGTCACGTGGCTAACATGCACTGATCACCTGGCTGATCATACACTGATCAAGTGACTGATCATGCACTGATCACGTGACTGTGCATGCCCTGATCACGTGGCTAATCATGCAGTGATCACGTTGCGCATCATGCACTGATCACATGACAGCACATGAACTGATCACGTGGACATTATACACTGCTCAAGTGACAGATCATGCACTAATCACATGAATGCACTGATCACGTGGCTATCATGTACTGATCACGTGGCTAATCATACAGAGATCAAATGGCTGATCATGCACTGATTACGTGGCTGATCATGCACAGATCACATAGCTATCATGCACTGATCACATGGCTATCATGCACTGATCCCGTGGCTGATCATGCACTGATCACGTGACTTATCAGGCACTAGTCATGTGGTTATCATGCACTGATCACGTTTCTGATCATACACTGATCACGTGACTGATCATGCACTGATCACGTGTCTGATCATGCACTGATCACCTGACTGATCATACACTATTCACGTATCTGGGCATGCACTGAGCACATGGCTGATTATGCACAGATCAAGTGGCTGATCATGCGCTGATCACGTGGCTACCATGCACTGCTCAGGTGGCTATCATGCACTGATCACGTGGCTGATCATACACTGATCATGTGACTGCACATGAACTGATCACGTGGCTATCATGCACTGATCACCTGTCTACCGTGAACTGATCACGTGACTGCCCATGAACTGATCACGTACCTGTTCATGCACTGTTTTCGTGGCTCTCATGCATTGATCACGTGGCTGATCTTCCATTGATCACGTGACTGATTATGCACTGATTGCGTAGCTGTCATGCACTGATCACATGAGTTCGCATGCCCTGATCACGTGGTTATCATGCACTGATCACGTGGCTAATCATACATTGATCACGTAACTCATCATGCACTGATCACGAAGCTGATCTTAAACTGATCACGTGCCTGTGCATGCACTGATCACGTGGCTGATCATGCACAGATCATGTGGCAGATCATGCACTCATCACGTGGTTAATCATACACTAACCACGTGGCTGATCATGCACTAATCACGTTGCAGATCATTCACTGATCACGTGGCTGATCATACACTGATCACGTCGCTCATCATGCACTGATCACGTCGCAGATCATACACTAACCACGTGGCTGATCATGCACTAATCACGTTGGAGATCATTCACTGATCACGTGGCTGATCATACACTGATCACGTTGCTTATCATGCACTTATCACGTGGCTGATCATGCACTGCTCATGTGACTGGACATGCACTGATCACGTAGATATCATACATTGATCACGTGTCTATCATGCACTGAACACATGGCTGATCATACAATTATCACGTGACTGCACATTCACTGATCACGTGGCTGACCATACAGTGATCACGTGGCTGATCATGCACTGATTACATGGCTGAATCATGCACTGATCACTAGGCTTTTCATGCAACTGATACATGGCTATCATGCAGTGATCCTGCGCTGATCATGCACTGATCTTAATACGCATCATAACTGGTCACGTGGCTATCATGCACTGATCACCAGGCTGATCATACACTGATCACGTGACTGATCATTAACTGATCACGTGCCTGATCATGCACTTATCACGTGACTGTTCATGCACTAATCAACTGGCTGATCATGCACTGATCACGAACCTGATCATACACTGATCACGTGACTGTGCATGCACTGATCACATGGCTGATCATGCACTGATCACGTGGCTGATCATGCACTGATCACGTGGCTGATCATGCACTGATCACGAAGCTGATCATACACTGAATCACCTCACTGTGGCATGCACTGATCACATGGCTGATCATGCACTGATCACGTGGCTGATCATGCGCTGATCACGTGGCTAATCATGCACTAATCACGTTGCTTACCATGCTCTGATCAAGTGGCTGTCATGCACTGATTCACATGGCTGACCATACACTGATCACATGACTACGCAGGCACTGATCACGTGACAGATCATGCACTGATCAACGTGCTATCATGCACTGATCAGTTTCTATCATGCACTGATCACGTGACTGTGCATTAACTGAACACCGTACCTGTTCATACACTGTTTACGTGGCTATCATGCACTGATCAAGTGGCTGATCATGCATTGATCAAGTGACTGATTATGCACTGATTGTGTAGCTGTCATGCACTGATCACATGACTGCGCATGCACTGATCACGTGACAGATCATGCACTGATCACATTGCGTATCATGCACTGATCACATGACGGCGCATGAACTCATCACGTGGATATTATACACTGATCAAGTGACAGAAAATTCAGCTAATTACGTGACCTGATCATGAACTGATCACGTGGCTATCATGCACTGATCACGTGGCTGATCATACACTGATCACGAGACTGATCATGAGCTGATCACGTGCCTGATAATGCACTGATCACGTGCCTGATCATGCACTGATCAGGTGACTGATCATGCACTAATCACGTGACTATGCATGCACTGATCACATGGTTTATGATGCACTGCTCAGGTGGGGTGATCGTGCACTGATCACGTGGCTGGTCATACACTGATCACGTGGCTGATCATGCATTAATCACGTTGTGGATCATGCACTGATCACGTGGCTGATAATACAGTGATCACGTGGCTGATCATGCACTGATCGCGTGGAGGATCATACAATGATCACATGAACTGATCATGCTCTGATCAAGAGCCTGACCATGCACTCATCACGTGGCTGATCATACACTGATCACGTGATTGTGCATACACTGATCACGTGACAGATCATGCACGATCACGTGGCTATCATGCACTGATCACCTGTCTATCATGCGTGATCACGTGACTGTGCATGAACTGATCACGTACCTGTCCATGTACTGTTTCCGTGGCTATCATGCACTGTCACGTGGCTGATCGTGCATTGATCACGTGGCTGATTAGGCACTGATTGCGTAGCTGTCATGCACTGATCACATGAGTTTCCCATGCCATGATTTCGTGACTGATCATGCACTGATCACGTGGCTATGCATGCACTGACCACGTGGCTAATCATACATTGATCACGTAACCTCATCATGCACTGATTCATGAGCTGATCTTACACTGATCACTGACTGTGCATGCACTGACACGTGGCTGATCATGCACTGTTCAGTATTTGTAGGCAATGATCACGTGGCTATCATGCACTTAATCACGTATCTATCATGCACTGAACACGTGGCTGATCATACACTGATCATGTGACTGGCTGTTGCACAAATCACGTGACTGCACATTCACTGATCACGTTATTGAAGGCAATGATAACGTGGCTGATCCTGCACTGGCTCATGTGACTGAGCATGCACTGATCACGTAGATATCATGCATTGATCACTTGTCTATCATGGCACTGAACACATGGCTGATCATACACTGATCACGTGACTGCACATGCACTGATCACGTGGCTGACCATACAGTGATCATGTGGCTGATCATGCACTGATTAAGTGGCTGATCATGCACAGATCCGTAGCTATCATGCACTGATCCCATGGATGATTATGCACTGATCTCGAGACTGATCATGCACTGATAACCTGGCTGATCATACACTGATGACGTGACGGATCATGCACTGATCACGTCCCTGATCATGCACTTATCACGTGATGATCATGCACTGATCTCGTGACTGATTATGCACTTATCACGTGACTGATCATGCACTGATCACGTGACTGATCATGCACTGATCACGTGCCTGATCATGCACTGCTCACGTGACTAATCATGCACTGATCACGAAGCTGATCATACACTGATTACGTGGCTGATCATACACTGATCACTTGACTGATCATGCACTTATCACGAAGCTGAGAATACACTGATCACTTGACTGTGCATGAACTGATCACGTGGCTGATCATGCACTGATCACGTGGTTGATCATGCTCTGATAACCTGGCTATCATACACTGATAACGTGCTGATCATGCACTGATCTCGTGGCTGATCATCCACTGATCACGAAGCTGATCATACACTGATCACGTGACTGTGCATGTAATGATCATGTGGCTAATCATGCACTGATCACGTGGCTGATCATGAACTGATCACTTGGCTGATCTTGCACTGATGTCGTGGCGATCATACAGTGATCACATGACAGATCATGCACTGATCACGTGCCTCATCATGCACTGATCACGTGGCTGATCATGCACTGATCACGTAGCTATTCATGCACGGAACACATGACTGGCGCATGAACTAATCACAAGGATATCATACACAGATCTCGTGACAGATCATGCACTGATCACGTGACGGATCATGCACTGATCTGGTGGCTATCATGCATTGATCACGTGGTTGATCATAAACACTGATAACGTGTCTGATTATGCACTGATCACGTGGCTATCATGCACTGATCACGTGGCTGATCATGCAACTGATCATGATGCTGATCATACACTGATCACATGACGTGTCATGCACTGATCACGTGGCTGATCATGCACTGATCACGTGGCTGATCATACACTGATCACGTGACTGATCATGTACTTGATTAATCATGTTCTGGTCACGGTATCTATCATGCACTGATCATGTGGCTGATCATACACTGATCACGTGGACTGGATCATGCACAGATCACGTGGCTATCGGGCACTGATCACTTGATTTTGCATGCATTTATCACGTGGCTGATTCATGCCCTAATCACATGGCTGATCATGGAACTTATAACGTGACTTAGCATGCAGTGATCTCGTGTCTGAATAGTGCTGATCATGTGACTCATCAAGAATTTATCACGTGGCTATAATGCAATGATCACGAGAGTGCGCATGCAGTGATCACGTGGATGATCATACACTGATCACGTGACTGATCATGCACTGATCACGTGGCTTATCATGCACTGATCACGTGACTGCACATGCACTGATCACGTCATTGTAGGCCAATGATCACGTGGCTATCATGCAGTGATCACGTGGCTGATCATGCACTGATCACGTGGCTGATAATACACTGATCACTGGCTGGTCATGCACTAATCACGTTGCTTGTCATGCACTGATCAGGTTGCTATCATGCACTGATCACGTGTCTGATTATACACTGAGCACGTGACTTCGCATGCACTGATCACGTGACTGATGAAGCACTGATCACGTGTCTGATCATACACTGATCACGTGACTGCGCATGCACTGATCATACACTGATCACGTGGCTGATCATGCACTAAACACGTTGCTTATCAATGTACTGATCAGGTGGCTATCATGCAATGATCACGTGGCTGATCATACACTGATCACGTGACTGATCAAGCACTGATCACGTGACTGAATCAAGCACTGATGCACGTGTCTGATCATGCACTAATCACGATGCTTATCAGGCACTGATCAGGTGGCTATCATGCACTGATCACGTGGCTGATCATAACTGACCACGTGACTTCCCATGCACTGATCACATGTCTATCATGCACTGATCACGTGACTGCTCATGCACTGATTATGTGGATGATCATACACTGATCACGTGAATGATCACGCACTGATCACGTGACTGATCTTGCACTGATCACGTGACTGCATGTACACTGATAATTGATGATCATACACTGATCACGTGACTGATCATGCACTGAACACATGGCTGATCATACACTGATCACGTGACTGCACATGCCCTGATCACGTGGCTTATCATACAGTGATCACGTGGCTGATCATGCACTGATTACGTGGCTGACCATGCGCTGATCACGTAGCTATCATGCACTGAACAGATGGCTATCATTCACTGATCCCATGGCTGATCATGCACTGATTTCCTGACTGATCATGCACTGATCTCGTGACGGATCATGAAATGATCACGTGGATGATCATGCACTGATCATGAAGCTGATCATACACTGATCACATGACTGTGCATGCACTGATCACATGGCTGATCATGCACTTATTACGTGACTGATCATGCACTGATCACGTGGCTGATCATGCACTGATCACGAAGCTGATCATACACTGATCACGTGACTGTGCATGCACTGATCACATGGCTGAACATACACTGATCACATGACTGCGCATGCACTGATCATGTGAAAGATCATGCACTGATCACGTGGCTTATCATGCACTGATCTCGTGGCTGATCATGCACTGATAACCTGGCTATCATACACTGATCACGTGACTAATCATGCACTCTTCACGTGCCTGATCATGCACTGATCACGTGGGTGATCATGCTCTGATAACGAGGCTGATCATACACTGATCACGTGACTGTGCGTGCACTGACAACGTGGTTGATCTTGCACTGAACACGTGGTGATCATGCACTGATTACGTGGCTGATCATACACTGATCACGTGACTGATCATGCACTCTTCACGTGCCTGATGGTGCACTGATCACGTGGCTGATCATGGACTGATTACGAAGCTGATCATACACTGATCTCGTGACTGTGCATGCACTGATCACGTGGCTGATCATGCACTAATCACGTGGCTATCATGCCCTGATCACGTTGCTGATCATATACTGATCACGTGACTGATCATGCACTGATCACGTGTCTGATCGTACACTGATCATGTGGCTGATCTTGCACTAATCACGTTGCTTATCATGCATTGATCAGGTTGCTATCATGCACT
Organism: Bos taurus; assembly: GCF_002263795.3. Classification (NCBI taxonomy): domain Eukaryota; kingdom Metazoa; phylum Chordata; class Mammalia; order Artiodactyla; family Bovidae; genus Bos; species Bos taurus. The sequence continues at coordinate 7,260 of NW_020190726.1, forward strand.
GATCACATGCCTGATCATGCACTGATCTCGATACTGATCATGCACTGGTCACGTGGCTAACATGCACTGATCACCTGGCTGATCATACACTGATCAAGTGACTGATCATGCACTGATCACGTGACTGTGCATGCCCTGATCACGTGGCTAATCATGCAGTGATCACGTTGCGCATCATGCACTGATCACATGACAGCACATGAACTGATCACGTGGACATTATACACTGCTCAAGTGACAGATCATGCACTAATCACATGAATGATCATGCACTGATCACGTGGCTATCATGTACTGATCACGTGGCTAATCATACAGAGATCAAATGGCTGATCATGCACTGATTACGTGGCTGATCATGCACAGATCACATAGCTATCATGCACTGATCACATGGCTATCATGCACTGATCCCGTGGCTGATCATGCACTGATCACGTGACTTATCAGGCACTAGTCATGTGGTTATCGTGCACTGATCACGTGGCTGATCATACACTGATCACGTGACTGATCATGCACTGATCACGTGTCTGATCATGCACTGATCACCTGACTGATCATACACTATTCACGTATCTGGGCATGCACTGAGCACATGGCTGATTATGCACAGATCAAGTGGCTGATCATGCGCTGATCACGTGGCTACCATGCACTGCTCAGGTGGCTATCATGCACTGATCACGTGGCTGATCATACACTGATCATGTGACTGCACATGAACTGATCACGTGGCTATCATGCACTGATCACCTGTCTACCGTGAACTGATCATGTGACTGCCCATGAACTGATCACGTACCTGTTCATGCACTGTTTTCGTGGCTCTCATGCATTGATCACGTGGCTGATCTTCCATTGATCACGTGACTGATTATGCACTGATTGCGTAGCTGTCATGCACTGATCACATGAGTTCGCATGCCCTGATCACGTGGTTATCATGCAGTGATCACGTGGCTAATCATACATTGATCACGTAACTCATCATGCACTGATCACGAAGCTGATCTTAAACTGATCACGTGCCTGTGCATGCACTGATCACGTGGCTGATCATGCACAGATCATGTGGCAGATCATGCACTCATCACGTGGTTAATCATACACTAACCACGTGGCTGATCATGCACTAATCACGTTGCAGATCATTCACTGATCACGTGGCTGATCATACACTGATCACGTTGCTTATCATGCACTTATCACGTGGCTGATCATGCACTGCTCATGTGACTGGACATGCACTGATCACGTAGATATCATACATTGATCACGTGTCTATCATGCACTGAACACATGGCTGATCATACAATTATCACGTGACTGCACATTCACTGATCACGTGGCTGACCATACAGTGATCACGTGGCTGATCATGCACTGATTACATGGCTGATCATGCACTGATCACGTAGCTTTCATGCACTGATCACATGGCTATCATGCAGTGATCCCATGCCTGATCATGCACTGATCTTAATACGCATCATGAACTGGTCACGTGGCTATCATGCACTGATCACCAGGCTGATCATACACTGATCACGTGACTGATCATACACTGATCACGTGCCTGATCATGCACTTATCACGTGACTGTTCATGCACTAATCAACTGGCTGATCATGCACTGATCACGAACCTGACCATACACTGATCACGTGACTGTGCATGCACTGATCACATGGCTGATCATGCACTGATCACGTGGCTGATCATGCACTGATCACGTGGCTGATCATGCACTGATCACGAAGCTGATCATACACTGATCACCTCACTGTGCATGCACTGATCACATGGCTGATCATGCACTGATCACGTGGCTGATCATGCACTAATCACGTTGCTTACCATGCTCTGATCAAGTGGCTGTCATGCACTGATCACATGGCTGACCATACACTGATCACATGACTACGCAGGCACTGATCACGTGACAGATCATGCACTGATCACGTGGCTATCATGCACTGATCACGTTTCTATCATGCACTGATCACGTGACTGTGCATTAACTGAACACGTACCTGTTCATACACTGTTTACGTGGCTATCATGCACTGATCAAGTGGCTGATCATGCATTGATCAAGTGACTGATTATGCACTGATTGTGTAGCTGTCATGCACTGATCACATGACTGCGCATGCCATGATCACGTGACAGATCATGCACTGATCACATTGCGTATCATGCACTGATCACATGACGGCGCATGAACTCATCACGTGGATATTATACACTGATCAAGTGACAGAAAATTCACTAATTACGTGACTGATCATGAACTGATCACGTGGCTATCATGCACTGATCACGTGGCTGATCATACACTGATCACGAGACTGATCATGAGCTGATCACGTGCCTGATAATGCACTGATCACGTGCCTGATCATGCACTGATCAGGTGACTGATCATGCACTAATCACGTGACTATGCATGCACTGATCACATGGTTTATGATGCACTGCTCAGGTGGGTGATCGTGCACTGATCACGTGGCTGGTCATACACTGATCACGTGGCTGATCATGCATTAATCACGTTGTGGATCATGCACTGATCACGTGGCTGATAATACAGTGATCACGTGGCTGATCATGCACTGATCGCGTGGAGGATCATACAATGATCACATGACTGATCATGCTCTGATGAAGAGCCTGACCATGCACTCATCACGTGGCTGATCATACACTGATCACGTGATTGTGCATACACTGATCACGTGACAGATCATGCACGGATCACGTGGCTATCATGCACTGATCACCTGTCTATCATGCAGTGATCACGTGACTGCGCATGAACTGATCACGTACCTGTCCATGTACTGTTTTCGTGGCTATCATGCACTGATCACGTGGCTGATTAGGCACTGATTGCGTAGCTGTCATGCACTGATCACATGAGTTCCCATGCCATGATTTCGTGACTGATCATGCACTGATCACGTGGCTATCATGCACTGACCACGTGGCTAATCATACATTGATCACGTAACTCATCATGCACTGATCATGAAGCTGATCTTACACTGATCACGTGACTGTGCATGCACTGATCACGTGGCTGATCATGCACTGTTCACGTATTTGTAGGCAATGATCACGTGGCTATCATGCACTTATCACGTATCTATCATGCACTGAACACGTGGCTGATCATACACTGATCATGTGACTGCTGTTGCACAAATCACGTGACTGCACATTCACTGATCACGTTATTGAAGGCAATGATAACGTGGCTGATCCTGCACTGCTCATGTGACTGAGCATGCACTGATCACGTAGATATCATGCATTGATCACTTGTCTATCATGCACTGAACACATGGCTGATCATACACTGATCACGTGACTGCACATGCACTGATCACGTGGCTGACCATACAGTGATCATGTGGCTGATCATGCACTGATTAAGTGGCTGATCATGCACAGATCCCGTAGCTATCATGCACTGATCCCATGGCTATCATGCACTGATCCCATGGATGATTATGCACTGATCTCGAGACTGATCATGCACTGGTCACGTGGCTATCATGCACTGATAACCTGGCTGATCATACACTGATGACGTGACGGATCATGCACTGATCACGTCCCTGATCATGCACTTATCACGTGACTGATCATGCACTGATCTCGTGACTGATTATGCACTTATCACGTGACTGATCATGCACTGATCACGTGACTGATCATGCACTGATCACGTGCCTGATCATGCACTGCTCACGTGACTAATCATGCACTGATCACGAAGCTGATTATACACTGATTACGTGGCTGATCATACACTGATCACTTGACTGATCATGCACTTATCACGAAGCTGAGAATACACTGATCACTTGACTGTGCATGAACTGATCACGTGGCTGATCATGCACTGATCACGTGGTTGATCATGCTCTGATAACCTGGCTATCATACACTGATAACGTGCCTGATCATGCACTGATCTCGTGGCTGATCATCCACTGATCACGAAGCTGATCATACACTGATCACGTGACTGTGCATGTAATGATCATGTGGCTAATCATGCACTGATCACGTGGCTGATCATGTACTGATCACTTGGCTGATCTTGCACTGATGTCGTGGCTGATCATACAGTGATCACATGACAGATCATGCACTGATCACGTGCCTCATCATGCACTGATCACGTGGCTGATCATGCACTGATCACGTAGCTATCATGCACGGAACACATGACTGCGCATGAACTAATCACAAGGATATCATACACTGATCTCGTGACAGATCATGCACTGATCACGTGACGGATCATGCACTGATCTGGTGGCTATCATGCATTGATCACGTGGTTGATCATACACTGATAACGTGTCTGATTATGCACTGATCACGTGGCTATCATGCACTGATCACGTGGCTGATCATGCACTGATCATGATGCTGATCATACACTGATCACATGACTGTGCATGCACTGATCACGTGGCTGATCATGCACTGATCACGTGGCTGATCATACACTGATCACGTGACTGATCATGTACTGATTAATCATGTTCTGGTCACGTATCTATCATGCACTGATCATGTGGCTGATCATACACTGATTACGTGATTGATCATGCACAGATCACGTGGCTATCGGGCACTGATCACTTGATTTTGCATGCATTTATCACGTGGCTGATCATGCCCTAATCACATGGCTGATCATGAACTTATAACGTGACTTAGCATGCAGTGATCTCGTGTCTGAATAGTGCTGATCATGTGACTCATCAAGAATTTATCACGTGGCTATAATGCAATGATCACAAGAGTGCGCATGCAGTGATCACGTGGATGATCATACACTGATCACGTGACTGATCATGCACTGATCACGTGGCTATCATGCACTGATCACGTGACTGCACATGCACTGATCACGTCATTGTAGGCAATGATCACGTGGCTATCATGCAGTGATCACGTGGCTGATCATGCACTGATCACGTGGCTGATAATACACTGATCACGTGGCTGGTCATGCACTAATCACGTTGCTTGTCATGCACTGATCAGGTTGCTATCATGCACTGATCACGTGTCTGATTATACACTGAGCACGTGACTTCGCATGCACTGATCACGTGACTGATGAAGCACTGATCACGTGTCTGATCATACACTGATCATGTGACTGCGCATGCACTGATCATACACTGATCACGTGGCTGATCATGCACTAAACACGTTGCTTATCATGTACTGATCAGGTGGCTATCATGCAATGATCACGTGGCTGATCATACACTGATCACGTGACTGATCAAGCACTGATCACGTGACTGATCAAGCACTGATCACGTGTCTGATCATGCACTAATCACGATGCTTATCAGGCACTGATCAGGTGGCTATCATGCACTGATCACGTGGCTGATCATAACTGACCACGTGACTTCCCATGCACTGATCACATGTCGATCATGCACTGATCACGTGACTGCTCATGCACTGATTATGTGGATGATCATACACTGATCACGTGAATGATCACGCACTGATCACGTGACTGATCTTGCACTGATCACGTGACTGCATGTACACTGATTATTGGATGATCATACACTGATCACGTGACTGATCATGCACTGAACACATGGCTGATCATACACTGATCACGTGACTGCACATGCCCTGATCACGTGGCTTATCATACAGTGATCACGTGGCTGATCATGCACTGATTACGTGGCTGACCATGCGCTGATCACGTAGCTATCATGCACTGAACAGATGGCTATCATTCACTGATCCCATGGCTGATCATGCACTGATTTCCTGACTGATCATGCACTGATCTCGTGACGGATCATGAAATGATCACGTGGATGATCATGCACTGATCATGAAGCTGATCATACACTGATCACATGACTGTGCATGCACTGATCACATGGCTGATCATGCACTTATTACGTGACTGATCATGCACTGATCACGTGGCTGATCATGCACTGATCACGAAGCTGATCATACACTGATCACGTGACTGTGCATGCACTGATCACATGGCTGAACATACACTGATCACATGACTGCGCATGCACTGATCACGTGAAAGATCATGCACTGATCACGTGGCTTATCATGCACTGATCTCGTGGCTGATCATGCACTGATAACCTGGCTATCATACACTGATCACGTGACTAATCATGCACTCTTCACGTGCCTGATCATGCACTGATCACGTGGGTGATCATGCTCTGATAACGAGGCTGATCATACACTGATCACGTGACTGTGCGTGCACTGACAACGTGGTTGATCTTGCACTGAACACGTGGTGATCATGCACTGATTACGTGGCTGATCATACACTGATCATGTGACTGATCATGCACTCTTCACGTGCCTGATGGTGCACTGATCACGTGGCTGATCATGGACTGATTACGAAGCTGATCATACACTGATCTCGTGACTGTGCATGCACTGATCACGTGGCTGATCATGCACTAATCACGTGGCTATCATGCCCTGATCACGTTGCTGATCATATACTGATCACGTGACTGATCATGCACTGATCACGTGTCTGATCGTACACTGATCATGTGGCTGATCTTGCACTAATCACGTTGCTTATCATGCATTGATCAGGTTGCTATCATGCACTGATCACATGCCTGATCATGCACTGATCTCGATACTGATCATGCACTGGTCACGTGGCTAACATGCACTGATCACCTGGCTGATCATACACTGATCAAGTGACTGATCATGCACTGATCACGTGACTGTGCATGCCCTGATCACGTGGCTAATCATGCAGTGATCACGTTGCGCATCATGCACTGATCACATGACAGCACATGAACTGATCACGTGGACATTATACACTGCTCAAGTGACAGATCATGCACTAATCACATGAATGATCATGCACTGATCACGTGGCTATCATGTACTGATCACGTGGCTAATCATACAGAGATCAAATGGCTGATCATGCACTGATTACGTGGCTGATCATGCACAGATCACGTAGCTATCATGCACTGATCACATGGCTATCATGCACTGATCCCGTGGCTGATCATGCACTGATCACGTGACTTATCAGGCACTAGTCATGTGGTTATCATGCACTGATCACGTGGCTGATCATACACTGATCACGTGACTGATCATGCACTGATCACGTGTCTGATCATGCACTGATCACCTGACTGATCATACACTATTCACGTATCTGGGCATGCACTGAGCACATGGCTGATTATGCACAGATCAAGTGGCTGATCATGCGCTGATCACGTGGCTACCATGCACTGCTCAGGTGGCTATCATGCACTGATCACGTGGCTGATCATACACTGATCATGTGACTGCACATGAACTGATCACGTGGCTATCATGCACTGATCACCTGTCTACCGTGAACTGATCACGTGACTGCCCATGAACTGATCACGTACCTGTTCATGCACTGTTTTCGTGGCTCTCATGCATTGATCACGTGGCTGATCTTCCATTGATCACGTGACTGATTATGCACTGATTGTGTAGCTGTCATGCACTGATCACATGAGTTCGCATGCCCTGATCACGTGGTTATCATGCAGTGATCACGTGGCTAATCATACATTGATCACGTAACTAATCATGCACTGATCACGAAGCTGATCTTAAACTGATCACGTGCCTGTGCATGCACTGATCACGTGGCTGATCATGCACAGATCATGTGGCAGATCATGCACTCATCACGTGGTTAATCATACACTAACCACGTGGCTGATCATGCACTAATCACGTTGGAGATCATTCACTGATCACGTGGCTGATCATACACTGATCACGTTGCTTATCATGCACTTATCACGTGGCTGATCATGCACTGCTCATGTGACTGGACATGCACTGATCACGTAGATATCATACATTGATCACGTGTCTATCATGCACTGAACATATGGCTGATCATACAATTATCACGTGACTGCACATTCACTGATCACGTGGCTGACCATACAGTGATCACGTGGCTGATCATGCACTGATTACATGGCTGATCATGCACTGATCACGTAGCTTTCATGCACTGATCACATGGCTATCATGCAGTGATCCCATGCCTGATCATGCACTGATCTTAATACGCATCATGAACTGGTCACGTGGCTATCATGCACTGATCACCAGGCTGATCATACACTGATCACGTGACTGATCATACACTGATCACGTGCCTGATCATGCACTTATCACGTGACTGTTCATGCACTAATCAACTGGCTGATCATGCACTGATCACGAACCTGATCATACACTGATCACGTGACTGTGCATGCACTGATCACATGGCTGATCATGCACTGATCACGTGGCTGATCATGCACTGATCACGTGGCTGATCATGCACTGATCACGAAGCTGATCATACACTGATCACCTCACTGTGCATGCACTGATCACATGGCTGATCATGCACTGATCACGTGGCTGATCATGCACTAATCACGTTGCTTACCATGCTCTGATCAAGTGGCTGTCATGCACTGATCACATGGCTGACCATACACTGATCACATGACTACGCAGGCACTGATCACGTGACAGATCATGCACTGATCACGTGGCTATCATGCACTGATCACGTTTCTATCATGCACTGATCACGTGACTGTGCATTAACTGAACACGTACCTGTTCATACACTGTTTACGTGGCTATCATGCACTGATCAAGTGGCTGATCATGCATTGATCAAGTGACTGATTATGCACTGATTGTGTAGCTGTCATGCACTGATCACATGACTGCGCATGCCATGATCACGTGACAGATCATGCACTGATCACATTGCGTATCATGCACTGATCACATGACGGCGCATGAACTCATCACGTGGATATTATACACTGATCAAGTGACAGAAAATTCACTAATTACGTGACTGATCATGAACTGATCACGTGGCTATCATGCACTGATCACGTGGCTGATCATACACTGATCACGAGACTGATCATGAGCTGATCACGTGCCTGATAATGCACTGATCACGTGCCTGATCATGCACTGATCAGGTGACTGATCATGCACTAATCACGTGACTATGCATGCACTGATCACATGGTTTATGATGCACTGCTCAGGTGGGTGATCGTGCACTGATCACGTGGCTGGTCATACACTGATCACGTGGCTGATCATGCATTAATCACGTTGTGGATCATGCACTGATCACGTGGCTGATAATACAGTGATCACGTGGCTGATCATGCACTGATCGCGTGGAGGATCATACAATGATCACATGACTGATCATGCTCTGATCAAGAGCCTGACCATGCACTCATCACGTGGCTGATCATACACTGATCACGTGATTGTGCATACACTGATCACGTGACAGATCATGCACGGATCACGTGGCTATCATGCACTGATCACCTGTCTATCATGCAGTGATCACGTGACTGCGCATGAACTGATCACGTACCTGTCCATGTACTGTTTTCGTGGCTATCATGCACTGATCACGTGGCTGATCGTGCATTGATCACGTGGCTGATTAGGCACTGATTGCGTAGCTGTCATGCACTGATCACATGAGTTCCCATGCCATGATTTCGTGACTGATCATGCACTGATCACGTGGCTATCATGCACTGACCACGTGGCTAATCATACATTGATCACGTAACTCATCATGCACTGATCATGAAGCTGATCTTACACTGATCACGTGACTGTGCATGCACTGATCACGTGGCTGATCATGCACTATTCACGTATTTGTAGGCAATGATCACGTGGCTATCATGCACTTATCACGTATCTATCATGCACTGAACACGTGGCTGATCATACACTGATCATGTGACTGCTGTTGCACAAATCACGTGACTGCACATTCACTGATCACGTTATTGAAGGCAATGATAACGTGGCTGATCCTGCACTGCTCATGTGACTGAGCATGCACTGATCACGTAGATATCATGCATTGATCACTTGTCTATCATGCACTGAACACATGGCTGATCATACACTGATCACGTGACTGCACATGCACTGATCACGTGGCTGACCATACAGTGATCATGTGGCTGATCATGCACTGATTAAGTGGCTGATCATGCACAGATCCCGTAGCTATCATGCACTGATCCCATGGATGATTATGCACTGATCTCGAGACTGATCATGCACTGGTCACGTGGCTATCATGCACTGATAACCTGGCTGATCATACACTGATGACGTGACGGATCATGCACTGATCACGTCCCTGATCATGCACTTATCACGTGACTGATCATGCACTGATCTCGTGACTGATTATGCACTTATCACGTGACTGATCATGCACTGATCACGTGACTGATCATGCACTGATCACGTGGCTGATCATGCACTGCTCACGTGACTAATCATGCACTGATCACGAAGCTGATCATACACTGATTACGTGGCTGATCATACACTGATCACTTGACTGATCATGCACTTATCACGAAGCTGAGAATACACTGATCACTTGACTGTGCATGAACTGATCACGTGGCTGATCATGCACTGATCACGTGGTTGATCATGCTCTGATAACCTGGCTATCATACACTGATAACGTGCCTGATCATGCACTGATCTCGTGGCTGATCATCCACTGATCACGAAGCTGATCATACACTGATCACGTGGCTGGTCATGCACTAATCACGTTGCTTGTCATGCACTGATCAGGTTGCTATCATGCACTGATCACGTGTCTGATTATACACTGAGCACGTGACTTCGCATGCACTGATCACGTGACTGATGAAGCACTGATCACATGTCTGATCATACACTGATCATGTGACTGCGCATGCACTGATCATACACTGATCACGTGGCTGATCATGCACTAAACACGTTGCTTATCATGTACTGATCAGGTGGCTATCATGCAATGATCACGTGGCTGATCATACACTGATCACGTGACTGATCAAGCACTGATCACGTGACTGATCAAGCACTGATCACGTGTCTGATCATGCACTAATCACGATGCTTATCAGGCACTGATCAGGTGGCTATCATGCACTGATCACGTGGCTGATCATAACTGACCACGTGACTTCCCATGCACTGATCACATGTCGATCATGCACTGATCACGTGACTGCTCATGCACTGATTATGTGGATGATCATACACTGATCACGTGAATGATCACGCACTGATCACGTGACTGATCTTGCACTGATCACGTGACTGCATGTACACTGATTATTGGATGATCATACACTGATCACGTGACTGATCATGCACTGAACACATGGCTGATCATACACTGATCACGTGACTGCACATGCCCTGATCACGTGGCTTATCATACAGTGATCACGTGGCTGATCATGCACTGATTACGTGGCTGACCATGCGCTGATCACGTAGCTATCATGCACTGAACAGATGGCTATCATTCACTGATCCCATGGCTGATCATGCACTGATTTCCTGACTGATCATGCACTGATCTCGTGACGGATCATGAAATGATCACGTGGATGATCATGCACTGATCATGAAGCTGATCATACACTGATCACATGACTGTGCATGCACTGATCACATGGCTGATCATGCACTTATTACGTGACTGATCATGCACTGATCACGTGGCTGATCATGCACTGATCACGAAGCTGATCATACACTGATCACGTGACTGTGCATGCACTGATCACATGGCTGAACATACACTGATCACATGACTGCGCATGCACTGATCACGTGAAAGATCATGCACTGATCACGTGGCTTATCATGCACTGATCTCGTGGCTGATCATGCACTGATAACCTGGCTATCATACACTGATCACGTGACTAATCATGCACTCTTCACGTGCCTGATCATGCACTGATCACGTGGGTGATCATGCTCTGATAACGAGGCTGATCATACACTGATCACGTGACTGTGCGTGCACTGACAACGTGGTTGATCTTGCACTGAACACGTGGTGATCATGCACTGATTACGTGGCTGATCATACACTGATCACGTGACTGATCATGCACTCTTCACGTGCCTGATGGTGCACTGATCACGTGGCTGATCATGGACTGATTACGAAGCTGATCATACACTGATCTCGTGACTGTGCATGCACTGATCACGTGGCTGATCATGCACTAATCACGTGGCTATCATGCCCTGATCACGTTGCTGATCATATACTGATCACGTGACTGATCATGCACTGATCACGTGTCTGATCGTACACTGATCATGTGGCTGATCTTGCACTAATCACGTTGCTTATCATGCATTGATCAGGTTGCTATCATGCACTGATCACATGCCTGATCATGCACTGATCTCGATACTGATCATGCACTGGTCACGTGGCTAACATGCACTGATCACCTGGCTGATCATACACTGATCAAGTGACTGATCATGCACTGATCACGTGACTGTGCATGCCCTGATCACGTGGCTAATCATGCAGTGATCACGTTGCGCATCATGCACTGATCACATGACAGCACATGAACTGATCACGTGGACATTATACACTGCTCAAGTGACAGATCATGCACTAATCACATGAATGATCATGCACTGATCACGTGGCTATCATGTACTGATCACGTGGCTAATCATACAGAGATCAAATGGCTGATCATGCACTGATTACGTGGCTGATCATGCACAGATCACGTAGCTATCATGCACTGATCACATGGCTATCATGCACTGATCCCGTGGCTGATCATGCACTGATCACGTGACTTATCAGGCACTAGTCATGTGGTTATCATGCACTGATCACGTGGCTGATCATACACTGATCACGTGACTGATCATGCACTGATCACCTGTCTGATCATGCACTGATCACCTGACTGATCATACACTATTCACGTATCTGGGCATGCACTGAGCACATGGCTGATTATGCACAGATCAAGTGGCTGATCATGCGCTGATCACGTGGCTACCATGCACTGCTCAGGTGGCTATCATGCACTGATCACGTGGCTGATCATACACTGATCATGTGACTGCACATGAACTGATCACGTGGCTATCATGCACTGATCACCTGTCTACCGTGAACTGATCACGTGACTGCCCATGAACTGATCACGTACCTGTTCATGCACTGTTTTCGTGGCTCTCATGCATTGATCACGTGGCTGATCTTCCATTGATCACGTGACTGATTATGCACTGATTGCGTAGCTGTCATGCACTGATCACATGAGTTCGCATGCCCTGATCACGTGGTTATCATGCACTGATCACGTGGCTAATCATACATTGATCACGTAACTCATCATGCACTGATCACGAAGCTGATCTTAAACTGATCACGTGCCTGTGCATGCACTGATCACGTGGCTGATCATGCACAGATCATGTGGCAGATCATGCACTCATCACGTGGTTAATCATACACTAACCACGTGGCTGATCATGCACTAATCACGTTGGAGATCATTCACTGATCACGTGGCTGATCATACACTGATCACGTTGCTTATCATGCACTTATCACGTGGCTGATCATGCACTGCTCATGTGACTGGACATGCACTGATCACGTAGATATCATACATTGATCACGTGTCTATCATGCACTGAACACATGGCTGATCATACAATTATCACGTGACTGCACATTCACTGATCACGTGGCTGACCATACAGTGATCACGTGGCTGATCATGCACTGATTACATGGCTGATCATGCACTGATCACGTAGCTTTCATGCACTGATCACATGGCTATCATGCAGTGATCCCATGCCTGATCATGCACTGATCTTAATACGCATCATGAACTGGTCACGTGGCTATCATGCACTGATCACCAGGCTGATCATACACTGATCACGTGCCTGATCATGCACTTATCACGTGACTGTTCATGCACTAATCAACTGGCTGATCATGCACTGATCACGAACCTGATCATACACTGATCACGTGACTGTGCATGCACTGATCACATGGCTGATCATGCACTGATCACGTGGCTGATCATGCACTGATCACGTGGCTGATCATGCACTGATCACGAAGCTGATCATACACTGATCACCTCACTGTGCATGCACTGATCACATGGCTGATCATGCACTGATCACGTGGCTGATCATGCACTAATCACGTTGCTTACCATGCTCTGATCAAGTGGCTGTCATGCACTGATCACATGGCTGACCATACACTGATCACATGACTACGCAGGCACTGATCACGTGACAGATCATGCACTGATCACGTGGCTATCATGCACTGATCACGTTTCTATCATGCACTGATCACGTGACTGTGCATTAACTGAACACGTACCTGTTCATACACTGTTTACGTGGCTATCATGCACTGATCAAGTGGCTGATCATGCATTGATCAAGTGACTGATTATGCACTGATTGTGTAGCTGTCATGCACTGATCACATGACTGCGCATGCCATGATCACGTGACAGATCATGCACTGATCACATTGCGTATCATGCACTGATCACATGACGGCGCATGAACTCATCACGTGGATATTATACACTGATCAAGTGACAGAAAATTCACTAATTACGTGACTGATCATGAACTGATCACGTGGCTATCATGCACTGATCACGTGGCTGATCATACACTGATCACGAGACTGATCATGAGCTGATCACGTGCCTGATAATGCACTGATCACGTGCCTGATCATGCACTGATCAGGTGACTGATCATGCACTAATCACGTGACTATGCATGCACTGATCACATGGTTTATGATGCACTGCTCAGGTGGGTGATCGTGCACTGATCACGTGGCTGGTCATACACTGATCACGTGGCTGATCATGCATTAATCACGTTGTGGATCATGCACTGATCACGTGGCTGATAATACAGTGATCACGTGGCTGATCATGCACTGATCGCGTGGAGGATCATACAATGATCACATGACTGATCATGCTCTGATCAAGAGCCTGACCATGCACTCATCACGTGGCTGATCATACACTGATCACGTGATTGTGCATACACTGATCACGTGACAGATCATGCACGGATCACGTGGCTATCATGCACTGATCACCTGTCTATCATGCAGTGATCACGTGACTGCGCATGAACTGATCACGTACCTGTCCATGTACTGTTTTCGTGGCTATCATGCACTGATCACGTGGCTGATTAGGCACTGATTGCGTAGCTGTCATGCACTGATCACATGAGTTCCCATGCAATGATTTCGTGACTGATCATGCACTGATCACGTGGCTATCATGCACTGACCACGTGGCTAATCATACATTGATCACGTAACTCATCATGCACTGATCATGAAGCTGATCTTACACTGATCACGTGACTGTGCATGCACTGATCACGTGGCTGATCATGCACTGTTCACGTATTTGTAGGCAATGATCACGTGGCTATCATGCACTTATCACGTATCTATCATGCACTGAACACGTGGCTGATCATACACTGATCATGTGACTGCTGTTGCACAAATCACGTGACTGCACATTCACTGATCACGTTATTGAAGGCAATGATAACGTGGCTGATCCTGCACTGCTCATGTGACTGAGCATGCACTGATCACGTAGATATCATGCATTGATCACTTGTCTATCATGCACTGAACACATGGCTGATCATACACTGATCACGTGACTGCACATGCACTGATCACGTGGCTGACCATACAGTGATCATGTGGCTGATCATGCACTGATTAAGTGGCTGATCATGCACAGATCCCGTAGCTATCATGCACTGATCCCATGGCTATCATGCACTGATCCCATGGATGATTATGCACTGATCTCGAGACTGATCATGCACTGGTCACGTGGCTATCATGCACTGATAACCTGGCTGATCATACACTGATGACGTGACGGATCATGCACTGATCACGTCCCTGATCATGCACTTATCACGTGACTGATCATGCACTGATCTCGTGACTGATTATGCACTTATCACGTGACTGATCATGCACTGATCACGTGACTGATCATGCACTGATCACGTGGCTGATCATGCACTGCTCACGTGACTAATCATGCACTGATCACGAAGCTGATCATACACTGATTACGTGGCTGATCATACACTGATCACTTGACTGATCATGCACTTATCACGAAGCTGAGAATACACTGATCACTTGACTGTGCATGAACTGATCACGTGGCTGATCATGCACTGATCACGTGGTTGATCATGCTCTGATAACCTGGCTATCATACACTGATAACGTGCCTGATCATGCACTGATCTCGTGGCTGATCATCCACTGATCACGAAGCTGATCATACACTGATCACGTGACTGTGCATGTAATGATCATGTGGCTAATCATGCACTGATCACGTGGCTGATCATGTACTGATCACTTGGCTGATCTTGCACTGATGTCGTGGCTGATCATACAGTGATCACATGACAGATCATGCACTGATCACGTGCCTCATCATGCACTGATCACGTGGCTGATCATGCACTGATCACGTAGCTATCATGCACGGAACACATGACTGCGCATGAACTAATCACAAGGATATCATACACTGATCTCGTGACAGATCATGCACTGATCACGTGACGGATCATGCACTGATCTGGTGGCTATCATGCATTGATCACGTGGTTGATCATACACTGATAACGTGTCTGATTATGCACTGATCACGTGGCTATCATGCACTGATCACGTGGCTGATCATGCACTGATCATGATGCTGATCATACACTGATCACATGACTGTGCATGCACTGATCACGTGGCTGATCATGCACTGATCACGTGGCTGATCATACACTGATCACGTGACTGATCATGTACTGATTAATCATGTTCTGGTCACGTATCTATCATGCACTGATCATGTGGCTGATCATACACTGATCACGTGACTGATCATGCACAGATCACGTGGCTATCGGGCACTGATCACTTGATTTTGCATGCATTTATCACGTGGCTGATCATGCCCTAATCACATGGCTGATCATGAACTTATAACGTGACTTAGCATGCAGTGATCTCGTGTCTGAATAGTGCTGATCATGTGACTCATCAAGAATTTATCACGTGGCTATAATGCAATGATCACAAGAGTGCGCATGCAGTGATCACGTGGATGATCATACACTGATCACGTGACTGATCATGCACTGATCACGTGGCTATCATGCACTGATCACGTGACTGCACATGCACTGATCACGTCATTGTAGGCAATGATCACGTGGCTATCATGCAGTGATCACGTGGCTGATCATGCACTGATCACGTGGCTGATAATACACTGATCACGTGGCTGGTCATGCACTAATCACGTTGCTTGTCATGCACTGATCAGGTTGCTATCATGCACTGATCACGTGTCTGATTATACACTGAGCACGTGACTTCGCATGCACTGATCACGTGACTGATGAAGCACTGATCACGTGTCTGATCATACACTGATCACGTGACTGCGCATGCACTGATCATACACTGATCACGTGGCTGATCATGCACTAAACACGTTGCTTATCATGTACTGATCAGGTGGCTATCATGCAATGATCACGTGGCTGATCATACACTGATCACGTGACTGATCAAGCACTGATCACGTGACTGATCAAGCACTGATCACGTGTCTGATCATGCACTAATCACGATGCTTATCAGGCACTGATCAGGTGGCTATCATGCACTGATCACGTGGCTGATCATAACTGACCACGTGACTTCCCATGCACTGATCACGTGGCTGCTCATGCACTGCTCATGTGACTGAGCATGCACAGATCACGTAGATATCATGCATTATCACTTGTCTATCATGCACTGAACACATGGCTGATCATTCACTGATCACGTAACTGCACATGCAGTGATCACGTGGCTGTTCAGGCACTGATCACATGGCTGATCATGCACTGATCACGTGGCTGATCATGCACTGATCACGTGGCTATCATGCCCTGATCACGTGGCTGATCATGCACTGATCACGTGGCTGTTCAGGCACTGATCACGTGCCTCATCTTGCACTGATCACGTGGCTGATCATGCACTAATCACGTGGCTATCATGCCCTGATCACGTTGCTGATCATATACTGATCACGTGACTGATCATGCACTGATCACGTGTCTGATCGTACACTGATCATGTGGCTGATCTTGCACTAATCACGTTGCTTATCATGCATTGATCAGGTTGCTATCATGCACTGATCACATGCCTGATCATGCACTGATCTCGATACTGATCATGCACTGGTCACGTGGCTAACATGCACTGATCACCTGGCTGATCATACACTGATCAAGTGACTGATCATGCACTGATCACGTGACTGTGCATGCCCTGATCACGTGGCTAATCATGCAGTGATCACGTTGCGCATCATGCACTGATCACATGACAGCACATGAACTGATCACGTGGACATTATACACTGCTCAAGTGACAGATCATGCACTAATCACATGAATGATCATGCACTGATCACGTGGCTATCATGTACTGATCACGTGGCTAATCATACAGAGATCAAATGGCTGATCATGCACTGATTACGTGGCTGATCATGCACAGATCACGTAGCTATCATGCACTGATCACATGGCTATCATGCACTGATCCCGTGGCTGATCATGCACTGATCACGTGACTTATCAGGCACTAGTCATGTGGTTATCATGCACTGATCACGTGGCTGATCATTCACTGATCACGTGACTGATCATGCACTGATCACGTGTCTGATCATGCACTGATCACCTGACTGATCATACACTATTCACGTATCTGGGCATGCACTGAGCACATGGCTGATTATGCACAGATCAAGTGGCTGATCATGCGCTGATCACGTGGCTACCATGCACTGCTCAGGTGGCTATCATGCACTGATCACGTGGCTGATCATACACTGATCATGTGACTGCACATGAACTGATCACGTGGCTATCATGCACTGATCACCTGTCTACCGTGAACTGATCACGTGACTGCCCATGAACTGATCACGTACCTGTTCATGCACTGTTTTCGTGGCTCTCATGCATTGATCACGTGGCTGATCTTCCATTGATCACGTGACTGATTATGCACTGATTGTGTAGCTGTCATGCACTGATCACATGAGTTCGCATGCCCTGATCACGTGGTTATCATGCACTGATCACGTGGCTAATCATACATTGATCACGTAACTCATCATGCACTGATCACGAAGCTGATCTTAAACTGATCACGTGCCTGTGCATGCACTGATCACGTGGCTGATCATGCACAGATCATGTGGCAGATCATGCACTCATCACGTGGTTAATCATACACTAACCACGTGGCTGATCATGCACTAATCACGTTGGAGATCATTCACTGATCACGTGGCTGATCATACACTGATCACGTTGCTTATCATGCACTTATCACGTGGCTGATCATGCACTGCTCATGTGACTGGACATGCACTGATCACGTTGATATCATACATTGATCACGTGTCTATCATGCACTGAACATATGGCTGATCATACAATTATCACGTGACTGCACATTCACTGATCACGTGGCTGACCATACAGTGATCACGTGGCTGATCATGCACTGATTACATGGCTGATCATGCACTGATCACGTAGCTTTCATGCACTGATCACATGGCTATCATGCAGTGATCCCATGCCTGATCATGCACTGATCTTAATACGCATCATGAACTGGTCACGTGGCTATCATGCACTGATCACCAGGCTGATCATACACTGATCACGTGACTGATCATACACTGATCACGTGCCTGATCATGCACTTATCACGTGACTGTTCATGCACTAATCAACTGGCTGATCATGCACTGATCACGAACCTGATCATACACTGATCACGTGACTGTGCATGCACTGATCACATGGCTGATCATGCACTGATCACG
The DNA here is from genome assembly GCF_002263795.3 of Bos taurus. Taxonomy (NCBI): domain Eukaryota; kingdom Metazoa; phylum Chordata; class Mammalia; order Artiodactyla; family Bovidae; genus Bos; species Bos taurus. The sequence goes on from NW_020190726.1 coordinate 27,254, forward strand.
TGGCTGATCATGCACTGATCACGTGGCTGATCATGCACTGATCACGAAGCTGATCATACACTGATCACCTCACTGTGCATGCACTGATCACATGGCTGATCATGCACTGATCACGTGGCTGATCATGCGCTGATCACGTGGCTAATCATGCACTAATCACGTTGCTTACCATGCTCTGATCAAGTGGCTGTCATGCACTGATCACATGGCTGACCATACACTGATCACATGACTACGCAGGCACTGATCACGTGACAGATCATGCACTGATCACGTGGCTATCATGCACTGATCACGTTTCTATCATGCACTGATCACGTGACTGTGCATTAACTGAACACGTACCTGTTCATACACTGTTTACGTGGCTATCATGCACTGATCAAGTGGCTGATCATGCATTGATCAAGTGACTGATTATGCACTGATTGTGTAGCTGTCATGCACTGATCACATGACTGCGCATGCCATGATCACGTGACAGATCATGCACTGATCACATTGCGTATCATGCACTGATCACATGACGGCGCATGAACTCATCACGTGGATATTATACACTGATCAAGTGACAGAAAATTCACTAATTACGTGACTGATCATGAACTGATCACGTGGCTATCATGCACTGATCACGTGGCTGATCATACACTGATCACGAGACTGATCATGAGCTGATCACGTGCCTGATAATGCACTGATCACGTGCCTGATCATGCACTGATCAGGTGACTGATCATGCACTAATCACGTGACTATGCATGCACTGATCACATGGTTTATGATGCACTGCTCAGGTGGGTGATCGTGCACTGATCACGTGGCTGGTCATACACTGATCACGTGGCTGATCATGCATTAATCACGTTGTGGATCATGCACTGATCACGTGGCTGATAATACAGTGATCACGTGGCTGATCATGCACTGATCGCGTGGAGGATCATACAATGATCACATGACTGATCATGCTCTGATCAAGAGCCTGACCATGCACTCATCACGTGGCTGATCATACACTGATCACGTGATTGTGCATACACTGATCACGTGACAGATCATGCACGGATCACGTGGCTATCATGCACTGATCACCTGTCTATCATGCAGTGATCACGTGACTGTGCATGAACTGATCACGTACCTGTCCATGTACTGTTTTCGTGGCTATCATGCACTGATCACGTGGCTGATCGTGCATTGATCACGTGGCTGATTAGGCACTGATTGCGTAGCTGTCATGCACTGATCACATGAGTTCCCATGCCATGATTTCGTGACTGATCATGCACTGATCACGTGGCTATCATGCACTGACCACGTGGCTAATCATACATTGATCACGTAACTCATCATGCACTGATCATGAAGCTGATCTTACACTGATCACGTGACTGTGCATGCACTGATCACGTGGCTGATCATGCACTGTTCACGTGGCTGATCATGTACTGATCACTTGGCTGATCTTGCACTGATGTCGTGGCTGATCATACAGTGATCACATGACAGATCATGCACTGATCACGTGCCTCATCATGCACTGATCACGTGGCTGATCATGCACTGATCACGTAGCTATCATGCACGGAACACATGACTGCGCATGAACTAATCACAAGGATATCATACACAGATCTCGTGACAGATCATGCACTGATCACGTGACGGATCATGCACTGATCTGGTGGCTATCATGCATTGATCACGTGGTTGATCATACACTGATAACGTGTCTGATTATGCACTGATCACGTGGCTATCATGCACTGATCACGTGGCTGATCATGCACTGATCATGATGCTGATCATACACTGATCACATGACTGTGCATGCACTGATCACGTGGCTGATCATGCACTGATCACGTGGCTGATCATACACTGATCACGTGACTGATCATGTACTGATTAATCATGTTCTGGTCACGTATCTATCATGCACTGATCATGTGGCTGATCATACACTGATCACGTGACTGATCATGCACAGATCACGTGGCTATCGGGCACTGATCACTTGATTTTGCATGCATTTATCACGTGGCTGATCATGCCCTAATCACATGGCTGATCATGAACTTATAACGTGACTTAGCATGCAGTGATCTCGTGTCTGAATAGTGCTGATCATGTGACTCATCAAGAATTTATCACGTGGCTATAATGCAATGATCACGAGAGTGCGCATGCAGTGATCACGTGGATGATCATACACTGATCACGTGACTGATCATGCACTGATCACGTGGCTATCATGCACTGATCACGTGACTGCACATGCACTGATCACGTCATTGTAGGCAATGATCACGTGGCTATCATGCAGTGATCACGTGGCTGATCATGCACTGATCACGTGGCTGATAATACACTGATCACCTGGCTGGTCATGCACTAATCACGTTGCTTGTCATGCACTGATCAGGTTGCTATCATGCACTGATCACGTGTCTGATTATACACTGAGCACGTGACTTCGCATGCACTGACCACGTGTCTGATCATACACTGATCACGTGACTGCGCATGCACTGATCATACACTGATCACGTGGCTGATCATGCACTAAACACGTTGCTTATCATGTACTGATCAGGTGGCTATCATGCAATGATCACGTGGCTGATCATACACTGATCACGTGACTGATCAAGCACTGATCACGTGACTGATCAAGCACTGATCACGTGTCTGATCATGCACTAATCACGATGCTTATCAGGCACTGATCAGGTGGCTATCATGCACTGATCACGTGGCTGATCATAACTGACCACGTGACTTCCCATGCACTGATCACATGTCTATCATGCACTGATCACGTGACTGCTCATGCACTGATTATGTGGATGATCATACACTGATCACGTGAATGATCACGCACTGATCACGTGACTGATCTTGCACTGATCACGTGACTGCATGTACACTGATTATTGGATGATCATACACTGATCACGTGACTGATCATGCACTGAACACATGGCTGATCATACACTGATCACGTGACTGCACATGCCCTGATCATGTGGCTTATCATACAGTGATCACGTGGTTGATCATGCACTGATTACGTGGCTGACCATGCGCTGATCACGTAGCTATCATGCACTGAACAGATGGCGATCATTCACTGATCCCATGGCTGATCATGCACTGATTTCCTGACTGATCATGCACTGATCTCGTGACAGATCATGAAATGATCATGTGGATGATCATGCACTGATCATGAAGCTGATCATACACTGATCACATGACTGTGCATGCACTGATCACATGGCTGATCATGCACTTATTACGTGACTGATCATGCACTGATCACGTGGCTGATCATGCACTGATCACGAAGCTGATCATACACTGATCACGTGACTGTGCATGCACTGATCACATGGCTGAACATACACTGATCACATGACTGCGCATGCACTGATCACGTGAAAGATCATGCACTGATCACGTGGCTTATCATGCACTGATCTCGTGGCTGATCATGCACTGATAACCTGGCTATCATACACTGATCACGTGACTAATCATGCACTCTTCACGTGCCTGATCATGCACTGATCACGTGGGTGATCATGCTCTGATAACGAGGCTGATCATACACTGATCACGTGACTGTGCGTGCACTGACAACGTGGTTGATCTTGCACTGAACACGTGGTGATCATGCACTGATTACGTGGCTGATCATACACTGATCACGTGACTGATCATGCACTCTTCACGTGCCTGATGGTGCACTGATCACGTGGCTGATCATGGACTGATTACGAAGCTGATCATACACTGATCTCGTGACTGTGCATGCACTGATCACGTGGCTGATCATGCACTAATCACGTGGCTATCATGCCCTGATCACGTTGCTGATCATAGACTGATAAAGTGGCTTATCATGTACTAATCACGTTGTGGATCATGCACTGATAACGTGGCTGATCATACACTGATCACATGACAGATCATGCACTGATCACGTGCCTGATCATGCACTGATCACGTGGCTGATCATGCACTGCTCATGTGACTGAGCATGCACAGATCACGTAGATATCATGCATTATCACTTGTCTATCATGCACTGAACACATGGCTGATCATTCACTGATCACGTAACTGCACATGCAGTGATCACGTGGCTGTTCAGGCACTGATCACATGGCTGATCATGCACTGATCACGTGGCTGATCATGCACTGATCACGTGGCTATCATGCCCTGATCACGTGGCTGATCATGCACTGATCACGTGGCTGTTCAGGCACTGATCACGTGCCTCATCATGCACTGATCACGTGGCTGATCATGCACTGATCACGTGGCTATCATGCCCTGATCACGTTGCTGATCATATACTGATCACGTGACTGATCATGCACTGATCACGTGTCTGATCGTACACTGATCATGTGGCTGATCTTGCACTAATCACGTTGCTTATCATGCATTGATCAGGTTGCTATCATGCACTGATCACATGCCTGATCATGCACTGATCTCGATACTGATCATGCACTGGTCACGTGGCTAACATGCACTGATCACCTGGCTGATCATACACTGATCAAGTGACTGATCATGCACTGATCACGTGACTGTGCATGCCCTGATCACGTGGCTAATCATGCAGTGATCACGTTGCGCATCATGCACTGATCACATGACAGCACATGAACTGATCACGTGGACATTATACACTGCTCAAGTGACAGATCATGCACTAATCACATGAATGATCATGCACTGATCACGTGGCTATCATGTACTGATCACGTGGCTAATCATACAGAGATCAAATGGCTGATCATGCACTGATTACGTGGCTGATCATGCACAGATCACGTAGCTATCATGCACTGATCACATGGCTATCATGCACTGATCCCGTGGCTGATCATGCACTGATCACGTGACTTATCAGGCACTAGTCATGTGGTTATCATGCACTGATCACGTGGCTGATCATACACTGATCACGTGACTGATCATGCACTGATCACCTGTCTGATCATGCACTGATCACCTGACTGATCATACACTATTCACGTATCTGGGCATGCACTGAGCACATGGCTGATTATGCACAGATCAAGTGGCTGATCATGCGCTGATCACGTGGCTACCATGCACTGCTCAGGTGGCTATCATGCACTGATCACGTGGCTGATCATACACTGATCATGTGACTGCACATGAACTGATCACGTGGCTATCATGCACTGATCACCTGTCTACCGTGAACTGATCACGTGACTGCCCATGAACTGATCACGTACCTGTTCATGCACTGTTTTCGTGGCTCTCATGCATTGATCACGTGGCTGATCTTCCATTGATCACGTGACTGATTATGCACTGATTGCGTAGCTGTCATGCACTGATCACATGAGTTCGCATGCCCTGATCACGTGGTTATCATGCACTGATCACGTGGCTAATCATACATTGATCACGTAACTCATCATGCACTGATCACGAAGCTGATCTTAAACTGATCACGTGCCTGTGCATGCACTGATCACGTGGCTGATCATGCACAGATCATGTGGCAGATCATGCACTCATCACGTGGTTAATCATACACTAACCACGTGGCTGATCATGCACTAATCACGTTGGAGATCATTCACTGATCACGTGGCTGATCATACACTGATCACGTTGCTTATCATGCACTTATCACGTGGCTGATCATGCACTGCTCATGTGACTGGGCATGCACTGATCACGTAGATATCATACATTGATCACGTGTCTATCATGCACTGAACACATGGCTGATCATACAATTATCACGTGACTGCACATTCACTGATCACGTGGCTGACCATACAGTGATCACGTGGCTGATCATGCACTGATTACATGGCTGATCATGCACTGATCACGTAGCTTTCATGCACTGATCACATGGCTATCATGCAGTGATCCCATGCCTGATCATGCACTGATCTTAATACGCATCATGAACTGGTCACGTGGCTATCATGCACTGATCACCAGGCTGATCATACACTGATCACGTGACTGATCATACACTGATCACGTGCCTGATCATGCACTTATCACGTGACTGTTCATGCACTAATCAACTGGCTGATCATGCACTGATCACGAACCTGATCATACACTGATCACGTGACTGTGCATGCACTGATCACATGGCTGATCATGCACTGATCACGTGGCTGATCATGCACTGATCACGTGGCTGATCATGCACTGATCACGAAGCTGATCATACACTGATCACCTCACTGTGCTAGCACTGATCACATGGCTGATCATGCACTGATCACGTGGCTGATCATGCGCTGATCACGTGGCTAATCATGCACTAATCACGTTGCTTACCATGCTCTGATCAAGTGGCTGTCATGCACTGATCACATGGCTGACCATACACTGATCACATGACTACGCAGGCACTGATCACGTGACAGATCATGCACTGATCACGTGGCTATCATGCACTGATCACGTTTCTATCATGCACTGATCACGTGACTGTGCATTAACTGAACACGTACCTGTTCATACACTGTTTACGTGGCTATCATGCACTGATCAAGTGGCTGATCATGCATTGATCAAGTGACTGATTATGCACTGATTGTGTAGCTGTCATGCACTGATCACATGACTGCGCATGCCATGATCACGTGACAGATCATGCACTGATCACATTGCGTATCATGCACTGATCACATGACGGCGCATGAACTCATCACGTGGATATTATACACTGATCAAGTGACAGAAAATTCACTAATTACGTGACTGATCATGAACTGATCACGTGGCTATCATGCACTGATCACGTGGCTGATCATACACTGATCACGAGACTGATCATGAGCTGATCACGTGCCTGATAATGCACTGATCACGTGCCTGATCATGCACTGATCAGGTGACTGATCATGCACTAATCACGTGACTATGCATGCACTGATCACATGGTTTATGATGCACTGCTCAGGTGGGTGATCGTGCACTGATCACGTGGCTGGTCATACACTGATCACGTGGCTGATCATGCATTAATCACGTTGTGGATCATGCACTGATCACGTGGCTGATAATACAGTGATCACGTGGCTGATCATGCACTGATCGCGTGGAGGATCATACAATGATCACATGACTGATCATGCTCTGATCAAGAGCCTGACCATGCACTCATCACGTGGCTGATCATACACTGATCACGTGATTGTGCATACACTGATCACGTGACAGATCATGCACGGATCACGTGGCTATCATGCACTGATCACCTGTCTATCATGCAGTGATCACGTGACTGTGCATGAACTGATCACGTACCTGTCCATGTACTGTTTTCGTGGCTATCATGCACTGATCACGTGGCTGATCGTGCATTGATCACGTGGCTGATTAGGCACTGATTGCGTAGCTGTCATGCACTGATCACATGAGTTCCCATGCCATGATTTCGTGACTGATCATGCACTGATCACGTGGCTATCATGCACTGACCACGTGGCTAATCATACATTGATCACGTAACTCATCATGCACTGATCATGAAGCTGATCTTACACTGATCACGTGACTGTGCATGCACTGATCACGTGGCTGATCATGCACTGTTCACGTATTTGTAGGCAATGATCACGTGGCTATCATGCACTTATCACGTATCTATCATGCACTGAACACGTGGCTGATCATACACTGATCATGTGACTGCTGTTGCACAAATCACGTGACTGCACATTCACTGATCACGTTATTGAAGGCAATGATAACGTGGCTGATCCTGCACTGCTCATGTGACTGAGCATGCACTGATCACGTAGATATCATGCATTGATCACTTGTCTATCATGCACTGAACACATGGCTGATCATACACTGATCACGTGACTGCACATGCACTGATCACGTGGCTGACCATACAGTGATCATGTGGCTGATCATGCACTGATTAAGTGGCTGATCATGCACAGATCCCGTAGCTATCATGCACTGATCCCATGGATGATTATGCACTGATCTCGAGACTGATCATGCACTGGTCACGTGGCTATCATTCACTGATAACCTGGCTGATCATACACTGATGACGTGACGGATCATGCACTGATCACGTCCCTGATCATGCACTTATCACGTGACTGATCATGCACTGATCTCGTGACTGATTATGCACTTATCACGTGACTGATCATGCACTGATCACGTGACTGATCATGCACTGATCACGTGCCTGATCATGCACTGCTCACGTGACTAATCATGCACTGATCACGAAGCTGATCATACACTGATTACGTGGCTGATCATACACTGATCACTTGACTGATCATGCACTTATCACGAAGCTGAGAATACACTGATCACTTGACTGTGCATGAACTGATCACGTGGCTGATCATGCACTGATCACGTGGTTGATCATGCTCTGATAACCTGGCTATCATACACTGATAACGTGCCTGATCATGCACTGATCTCGTGGCTGATCATCCACTGATCACGAAGCTGATCATACACTGATCACGTGACTGTGCATGTAATGATCATGTGGCTAATCATGCACTGATCACGTGGCTGATCATGTACTGATCACTTGGCTGATCTTGCACTGATGTCGTGGCTGATCATACAGTGATCACATGACAGATCATGCACTGATCACGTGCCTCATCATGCACTGATCACGTGGCTGATCATGCACTGATCACGTAGCTATCATGCACGGAACACATGACTGCGCATGAACTAATCACAAGGATATCATACACAGATCTCGTGACAGATCATGCACTGATCACGTGACGGATCATGCACTGATCTGGTGGCTATCATGCATTGATCACGTGGTTGATCATACACTGATAACGTGTCTGATTATGCACTGATCACGTGGCTATCATGCACTGATCACGTGGCTGATCATGCACTGATCATGATGCTGATCATACACTGATCACATGACTGTGCATGCACTGATCACGTGGCTGATCATGCACTGATCACGTGGCTGATCATACACTGATCACGTGACTGATCATGTACTGATTAATCATGTTCTGGTCACGTATCTATCATGCACTGATCATGTGGCTGATCATACACTGATCACGTGACTGATCATGCACAGATCACGTGGCTATCGGGCACTGATCACTTGATTTTGCATGCATTTATCACGTGGCTGATCATGCCCTAATCACATGGCTGATCATGAACTTATAACGTGACTTAGCATGCAGTGATCTCGTGTCTGAATAGTGCTGATCATGTGACTCATCAAGAATTTATCACGTGGCTATAATGCAATGATCACGAGAGTGCGCATGCAGTGATCACGTGGATGATCATACACTGATCACGTGACTGATCATGCACTGATCACGTGGCTATCATGCACTGATCACGTGACTGCACATGCACTGATCACGTCATTGTAGGCAATGATCACGTGGCTATCATGCAGTGATCACGTGGCTGATCATGCACTGATCACGTGGCTGATAATACACTGATCACCTGGCTGGTCATGCACTAATCACGTTGCTTGTCATGCACTGATCAGGTTGCTATCATGCACTGATCACGTGTCTGATTATACACTGAGCACGTGACTTCGCATGCACTGATCACGTGACTGATGAAGCACTGATCACGTGTCTGATCATACACTGATCACGTGACTGCGCATGCACTGATCATACACTGATCACGTGGCTGATCATGCACTAAACACGTTGCTTATCATGTACTGATCAGGTGGCTATCATGCAATGATCACGTGGCTGATCATACACTGATCACGTGACTGATCAAGCACTGATCACGTGACTGATCAAGCACTGATCACGTGTCTGATCATGCACTAATCACGATGCTTATCAGGCACTGATCAGGTGGCTATCATGCACTGATCACGTGGCTGATCATAACTGACCACGTGACTTCCCATGCACTGATCACATGTCTATCATGCACTGATCACGTGACTGCTCATGCACTGATTATGTGGATGATCATACACTGATCACGTGAATGATCACGCACTGATCACGTGACTGATCTTGCACTGATCACGTGACTGCATGTACACTGATTATTGGATGATCATACACTGATCACGTGACTGATCATGCACTGAACACATGGCTGATCATACACTGATCACGTGACTGCACATGCCCTGATCACGTGGCTTATCATACAGTGATCACGTGGCTGATCATGCACTGATTACGTGGCTGACCATGCGCTGATCACGTAGCTATCATGCACTGAACAGATGGCTATCATTCACTGATCCCATGGCTGATCATGCACTGATTTCCTGACTGATCATGCACTGATCTCGTGACGGATCATGAAATGATCACGTGGATGATCATGCACTGATCATGAAGCTGATCATACACTGATCACATGACTGTGCATGCACTGATCACATGGCTGATCATGCACTTATTACGTGACTGATCATGCACTGATCACGTGGCTGATCATGCACTGATCACGAAGCTGATCATACACTGATCACGTGACTGTGCATGCACTGATCACATGGCTGAACATACACTGATCACATGACTGCGCATGCACTGATCACGTGAAAGATCATGCACTGATCACGTGGCTTATCATGCACTGATCTCGTGGCTGATCATGCACTGATAACCTGGCTATCATACACTGATCACGTGACTAATCATGCACTCTTCACGTGCCTGATCATGCACTGATCACGTGGGTGATCATGCTCTGATAACGAGGCTGATCATACACTGATCACGTGACTGTGCGTGCACTGACAACGTGGTTGATCTTGCACTGAACACGTGGTGATCATGCACTGATTACGTGGCTGATCATACACTGATCACGTGACTGATCATGCACTCTTCACGTGCCTGATGGTGCACTGATCACGTGGCTGATCATGGACTGATTACGAAGCTGATCATACACTGATCTCGTGACTGTGCATGCACTGATCACGTGGCTGATCATGCACTAATCACGTGGCTATCATGCCCTGATCACGTTGCTGATCATATACTGATCACGTGACTGATCATGCACTGATCACGTGTCTGATCGTACACTGATCATGTGGCTGATCTTGCACTAATCACGTTGCTTATCATGCATTGATCAGGTTGCTATCATGCACTGATCACATGCCTGATCATGCACTGATCTCGATACTGATCATGCACTGGTCACGTGGCTAACATGCACTGATCACCTGGCTGATCATACACTGATCAAGTGACTGATCATGCACTGATCACGTGACTGTGCATGCCCTGATCACGTGGCTAATCATGCAGTGATCACGTTGCGCATCATGCACTGATCACATGACAGCACATGAACTGATCACGTGGACATTATACACTGCTCAAGTGACAGATCATGCACTAATCACATGAATGATCATGCACTGATCACGTGGCTATCATGTACTGATCACGTGGCTAATCATACAGAGATCAAATGGCTGATCATGCACTGATTACGTGGCTGATCATGCACAGATCACATAGCTATCATGCACTGATCACATGGCTATCATGCACTGATCCCGTGGCTGATCATGCACTGATCACGTGACTTATCAGGCACTAGTCATGTGGTTATCATGCACTGATCACGTGGCTGATCATACACTGATCACGTGACTGATCATGCACTGATCACCTGTCTGATCATGCACTGATCACCTGACTGATCATACACTATTCACGTATCTGGGCATGCACTGAGCACATGGCTGATTATGCACAGATCAAGTGGCTGATCATGCGCTGATCACGTGGCTACCATGCACTGCTCAGGTGGCTATCATGCACTGATCACGTGGCTGATCATACACTGATCATGTGACTGCACATGAACTGATCACGTGGCTATCATGCACTGATCACCTGTCTACCGTGAACTGATCACGTGACTGCCCATGAACTGATCACGTACCTGTTCATGCACTGTTTTCGTGGCTCTCATGCATTGATCACGTGGCTGATCTTCCATTGATCACGTGACTGATTATGCACTGATTGCGTAGCTGTCATGCACTGATCACATGAGTTCGCATGCCCTGATCACGTGGTTATCATGCACTGATCACGTGGCTAATCATACATTGATCACGTAACTCATCATGCACTGATCACGAAGCTGATCTTAAACTGATCACGTGCCTGTGCATGCACTGATCACGTGGCTGATCATGCACAGATCATGTGGCAGATCATGCACTCATCACGTGGTTAATCATACACTAACCACGTGGCTGATCATGCACTAATCACGTTGGAGATCATTCACTGATCACGTGGCTGATCATACACTGATCACGTTGCTTATCATGCACTTATCACGTGGCTGATCATGCACTGCTCATGTGACTGGACATGCACTGATCACGTAGATATCATACATTGATCACGTGTCTATCATGCACTGAACACATGGCTGATCATACAATTATCACGTGACTGCACATTCACTGATCACGTGGCTGACCATACAGTGATCACGTGGCTGATCATGCACTGATTACATGGCTGATCATGCACTGATCACGTAGCTTTCATGCACTGATCACATGGCTATCATGCAGTGATCCCATGCCTGATCATGCACTGATCTTAATACGCATCATGAACTGGTCACGTGGCTATCATGCACTGATCACCAGGCTGATCATACACTGATCACGTGACTGATCATACACTGATCACGTGCCTGATCATGCACTTATCACGTGACTGTTCATGCACTAATCAACTGGCTGATCATGCACTGATCACGAACCTGATCATACACTGATCACGTGACTGTGCATGCACTGATCACATGGCTGATCATGCACTGATCACGTGGCTGATCATGCACTGATCACGTGGCTGATCATGCACTGATCACGAAGCTGATCATACACTGATCACCTCACTGTGCATGCACTGATCACATGGCTGATCATGCACTGATCACGTGGCTGATCATGCACTAATCACGTTGCTTACCATGCTCTGATCAAGTGGCTGTCATGCACTGATCACATGGCTGACCATACACTGATCACATGACTACGCAGGCACTGATCACGTGACAGATCATGCACTGATCACGTGGCTATCATGCACTGATCACGTTTCTATCATGCACTGATCACGTGACTGTGCATTAACTGAACACGTACCTGTTCATACACTGTTTACGTGGCTATCATGCACTGATCAAGTGGCTGATCATGCATTGATCAAGTGACTGATTATGCACTGATTGTGTAGCTGTCATGCACTGATCACATGACTGCGCATGCCATGATCACGTGACAGATCATGCACTGATCACATTGCGTATCATGCACTGATCACATGACGGCGCATGAACTCATCACGTGGATATTATACACTGATCAAGTGACAGAAAATTCACTAATTACGTGACTGATCATGAACTGATCACGTGGCTATCATGCACTGATCACGTGGCTGATCATACACTGATCACGAGACTGATCATGAGCTGATCACGTGCCTGATAATGCACTGATCACGTGCCTGATCATGCACTGATCAGGTGACTGATCATGCACTAATCACATGGTTTATGATGCACTGCTCAGGTGGGTGATCGTGCACTGATCACGTGGCTGGTCATACACTGATCACGTGGCTGATCATGCATTAATCACGTTGTGGATCATGCACTGATCACGTGGCTGATAATACAGTGATCACGTGGCTGATCATGCACTGATCGCGTGGAGGATCATACAATGATCACATGACTGATCATGCTCTGATCAAGAGCCTGACCATGCACTCATCACGTGGCTGATCATACACTGATCACGTGATTGTGCATACACTGATCACGTGACAGATCATGCACGGATCACGTGGCTATCATGCACTGATCACCTGTCTATCATGCAGTGATCACGTGACTGCGCATGAACTGATCACGTACCTGTCCATGTACTGTTTTCGTGGCTATCATGCACTGATCACGTGGCTGATCGTGCATTGATCACGTGGCTGATTAGGCACTGATTGCGTAGCTGTCATGCACTGATCACATGAGTTCCCATGCCATGATTTCGTGACTGATCATGCACTGATCACGTGGCTATCATGCACTGACCACGTGGCTAATCATACATTGATCACGTAACTCATCATGCACTGATCATGAAGCTGATCTTACACTGATCACGTGACTGTGCATGCACTGATCACGTGGCTGATCATGCACTGTTCACGTATTTGTAGGCAATGATCACGTGGCTATCATGCACTTATCACGTATCTATCATGCACTGAACACGTGGCTGATCATACACTGATCATGTGACTGCTGTTGCACAAATCACGTGACTGCACATTCACTGATCACGTTATTGAAGGCAATGATAACGTGGCTGATCCTGCACTGCTCATGTGACTGAGCATGCACTGATCACGTAGATATCATGCATTGATCACTTGTCTATCATGCACTGAACACATGGCTGATCATACACTGATCACGTGACTGCACATGCACTGATCACGTGGCTGACCATACAGTGATCATGTGGCTGATCATGCACTGATTAAGTGGCTGATCATGCACAGATCCCGTAGCTATCATGCACTGATCCCATGGATGATTATGCACTGATCTCGAGACTGATCATGCACTGGTCACGTGGCTATCATGCACTGATAACCTGGCTGATCATACACTGATGACGTGACGGATCATGCACTGATCACGTCCCTGATCATGCACTTATCACGTGACTGATCATGCACTGATCTCGTGACTGATTATGCACTTATCACGTGACTGATCATGCACTGATCACGTGACTGATCATGCACTGATCACGTGCCTGATCATGCACTGCTCACGTTACTAATCATGCACTGATCACGAAGCTGATCATACACTGATTACGTGGCTGATCATACACTGATCACTTGACTGATCATGCACTTATCACGAAGCTGAGAATACACTGATCACTTGACTGTGCATGAACTGATCACGTGGCTGATCATGCACTGATCACGTGGTTGATCATGCTCTGATAACCTGGCTATCATACACTGATAACGTGCCTGATCATGCACTGATCTCGTGGCTGATCATCCACTGATCATGAAGCTGATCATACACTGATCACGTGACTGTGCATGTAATGATCATGTGGCTAATCATGCACTGATCACGTGGCTGATCATGTACTGATCACTTGGCTGATCTTGCACTGATGTCGTGGCTGATCATACAGTGATCACATGACAGATCATGCACTGATCACGTGCCTCATCATGCACTGATCACGTGGCTGATCATGCACTGATCACGTAGCTATCATGCACGGAACACATGACTGCGCATGAACTAATCACAAGGATATCATACACAGATCTCGTGACAGATCATGCACTGATCACGTGACGGATCATGCACTGATCTGGTGGCTATCATGCATTGATCACGTGGTTGATCATACACTGATAACGTGTCTGATTATGCACTGATCACGTGGCTATCATGCACTGATCACGTGGCTGATCATGCACTGATCATGATGCTGATCATACACTGATCACATGACTGTGCATGCACTGATCACGTGGCTGATCATGCACTGATCACGTGGCTGATCATACACTGATCACGTGACTGATCATGTACTGATTAATCATGTTCTGGTCACGTATCTATCATGCACTGATCATGTGGCTGATCATACACTGATCACGTGACTGATCATGCACAGATCACGTGGCTATCGGGCACTGATCACTTGATTTTGCATGCATTTATCACGTGGCTGATCATGCCCTAATCACATGGCTGATCATGAACTTATAACGTGACTTAGCATGCAGTGATCTCGTGTCTGAATAGTGCTGATCATGTGACTCATCAAGAATTTATCACGTGGTTATAATGCAATGATCACGAGAGTGCGCATGCAGTGATCACGTGGATGATCATACACTGATCACGTGACTGATCATGCACTGATCACGTGGCTATCATGCACTGATCACGTGACTGCACATGCACTGATCACGTCATTGTAGGCAATGATCACGTGGCTATCATGCAGTGATCACGTGGCTGATCATGCACTGATCACGTGGCTGATAATACACTGATCACCTGGCTGGTCATGCACTAATCACGTTGCTTGTCATGCACTGATCAGGTTGCTATCATGCACTGATCACGTGTCTGATTATACACTGAGCACGTGACTTCGCATGCACTGATCACGTGACTGATGAAGCACTGATCACGTGTCTGATCATACACTGATCACGTGACTGCGCATGCACTGATCATACACTGATCACGTGGCTGATCATGCACTAAACACGTTGCTTATCATGTACTGATCAGGTGGCTATCATGCAATGATCACGTGGCTGATCATACACTGATCACGTGACTGATCAAGCACTGATCACGTGACTGATCAAGCACTGATCACGTGTCTGATCATGCACTAATCACGATGCTTATCAGGCACTGATCAGGTGGCTATCATGCACTGATCACGTGGCTGATCATAACTGACCACGTGACTTCCCATGCACTGATCACATGTCTATCATGCACTGATCACGTGACTGCTCATGCACTGATTATGTGGATGATCATACACTGATCACGTGAATGATCACGCACTGATCACGTGACTGATCTTGCACTGATCACGTGACTGCATGTACACTGATTATTGGATGATCATACACTGATCACGTGACTGATCATGCACTGAACACATGGCTGATCATACACTGATCACGTGACTGCACATGCCCTGATCACGTGGCTTATCATACAGTGATCACGTGGCTGATCATGCACTGATTACGTGGCTGACCATGCGCTGATCACGTAGCTATCATGCACTGAACAGATGGCTATCATTCACTGATCCCATGGCTGATCATGCACTGATTTCCTGACTGATCATGCACTGATCTCGTGACGGATCATGAAATGATCACGTGGATGATCATGCACTGATCATGAAGCTGATCATACACTGATCACATGACTGTGCATGCACTGATCACATGGCTGATCATGCACTTATTACGTGACTGATCATGCACTGATCACGTGGCTGATCATGCACTGATCACGAAGCTGATCATACACTGATCACGTGACTGTGCATGCACTGATCACATGGCTGAACATACACTGATCACATGACTGCGCATGCACTGATCACGTGAAAGATCATGCACTGATCACGTGGCTTATCATGCACTGATCTCGTGGCTGATCATGCACTGATAACCTGGCTATCATACACTGATCACGTGACTAATCATGCACTCTTCACGTGCCTGATCATGCACTGATCACGTGGGTGATCATGCTCTGATAACGAGGCTGATCATACACTGATCACGTGACTGTGCGTGCACTGACAACGTGGTTGATCTTGCACTGAACACGTGGTGATCATGCACTGATTACGTGGCTGATCATACACTGATCATGTGACTGATCATGCACTCTTCACGTGCCTGATGGTGCACTGATCACGTGGCTGATCATGGACTGATTACGAAGCTGATCATACACTGATCTCGTGACTGTGCATGCACTGATCACGTGGCTGATCATGCACTAATCACGTGGCTATCATGCCCTGATCACGTTGCTGATCATATACTGATCACGTGACTGATCATGCACTGATCACGTGTCTGATCGTACACTGATCATGTGGCTGATCTTGCACTAATCACGTTGCTTATCATGCATTGATCAGGTTGCTATCATGCACTGATCACATGCCTGATCATGCACTGATCTCGATACTGATCATGCACTGGTCACGTGGCTAACATGCACTGATCACCTGGCTGATCATACACTGATCAAGTGACTGATCATGCACTGATCACGTGACTGTGCATGCCCTGATCACGTGGCTAATCATGCAGTGATCACGTTGCGCATCATGCACTGATCACATGACAGCACATGAACTGATCACGTGGACATTATACACTGCTCAAGTGACAGATCATGCACTAATCACATGAATGATCATGCACTGATCACGTGGCTATCATGTACTGATCACGTGGCTAATCATACAGAGATCAAATGGCTGATCATGCACTGATTACGTGGCTGATCATGCACAGATCACGTAGCTATCATGCACTGATCACATGGCTATCATGCACTGATCCCGTGGCTGATCATGCACTGATCACGTGACTTATCAGGCACTAGTCATGTGGTTATCATGCACTGATCACGTGGCTGATCATACACTGATCACGTGACTGATCATGCACTGATCACCTGTCTGATCATGCACTGATCATACACTATTCACGTATCTGGGCATGCACTGAGCACATGGCTGATTATGCACAGATCAAGTGGCTGATCATGCGCTGATCACGTGGCTACCATGCACTGCTCAGGTGGCTATCATGCACTGATCACGTGGCTGATCATACACTGATCATGTGACTGCACATGAACTGATCACGTGGCTATCATGCACTGATCACCTGTCTACCGTGAACTGATCACGTGACTGCCCATGAACTGATCACGTACCTGTTCATGCACTGTTTTCGTGGCTCTCATGCATTGATCACGTGGCTGATCTTCCATTGATCACGTGACTGATTATGCACTGATTGCGTAGCTGTCATGCACTGATCACATGAGTTCGCATGCCCTGATCACGTGGTTATCATGCACTGATCACGTGGCTAATCATACATTGATCACGTAACTCATCATGCACTGATCACGAAGCTGATCTTAAACTGATCACGTGCCTGTGCATGCACTGATCACGTGGCTGATCATGCACAGATCATGTGGCAGATCATGCACTCATCACGTGGTTAATCATACACTAACCACGTGGCTGATCATGCACTAATCACGTTGGAGATCATTCACTGATCACGTGGCTGATCATACACTGATCACGTTGCTTATCATGCACTTATCACGTGGCTGATCATGCACTGCTCATGTGACTGGGCATGCACTGATCACGTAGATATCATACATTGATCACGTGTCTATCATGCACTGAACACATGGCTGATCATACAATTATCACGTGACTGCACATTCACTGATCACGTGGCTGACCATACAGTGATCACGTGGCTGATCATGCACTGATTACATGGCTGATCATGCACTGATCACGTAGCTTTCATGCACTGATCACATGGCTATCATGCAGTGATCCCATGCCTGATCATGCACTGATCTTAATACGCATCATGAACTGGTCACGTGGCTATCATGCACTGATCACCAGGCTGATCATACACTGATCACGTGCCTGATCATGCACTTATCACGTGACTGTTCATGCACTAATCAACTGGCTGATCATGCACTGATCACGAACCTGATCATACACTGAACACGTGACTGTGCATGCACTGATCACATGGCTGATCATGCACTGATCACGTGGCTGATCATGCACTGATCACGTGGCTGATCATGCACTGATCACGAAGCTGATCATACACTGATCACCTCACTGTGCATGCACTGATCACATGGCTGATCATGCACTGATCACGTGGCTGATCATGCGCTGATCACGTGGCTAATCATGCACTAATCACGTTGCTTACCATGCTCTGATCAAGTGGCTGTCATGCACTGATCACATGGCTGACCATACACTGATCACATGACTACGCAGGCACTGATCACGTGACAGATCATGCACTGATCACGTGGCTATCATGCACTGATCACGTTTCTATCATGCACTGATCACGTGACTGTGCATTAACTGAACACGTACCTGTTCATACACTGTTTACGTGGCTATCATGCACTGATCAAGTGGCTGATCATGCATTGATCAAGTGACTGATTATGCACTGATTGTGTAGCTGTCATGCACTGATCACATGACTGCGCATGCCATGATCACGTGACAGATCATGCACTGATCACATTGCGTATCATGCACTGATCACATGACGGCGCATGAACTCATCACGTGGATATTATACACTGATCAAGTGACAGAAAATTCACTAATTACGTGACTGATCATGAACTGATCACGTGGCTATCATGCACTGATCACGTGGCTGATCATACACTGATCACGAGACTGATCATGAGCTGATCACGTGCCTGATAATGCACTGATCACGTGCCTGATCATGCACTGATCAGGTGACTGATCATGCACTAATCACGTGACTATGCATGCACTGATCACATGGTTTATGATGCACTGCTCAGGTGGGTGATCGTGCACTGATCACGTGGCTGGTCATACACTGATCACGTGGCTGATCATGCATTAATCACGTTGTGGATCATGCACTGATCACGTGGCTGATAATACAGTGATCACGTGGCTGATCATGCACTGATCGCGTGGAGGATCATACAATGATCACATGACTGATCATGCTCTGATCAAGAGCCTGACCATGCACTCATCACGTGGCTGATCATACACTGATCACGTGATTGTGCATACACTGATCACGTGACAGATCATGCACGGATCACGTGGCTATCATGCACTGATCACCTGTCTATCATGCAGTGATCACGTGACTGTGCATGAACTGATCACGTACCTGTCCATGTACTGTTTTCGTGGCTATCATGCACTGATCACGTGGCTGATCGTGCATTGATCACGTGGCTGATTAGGCACTGATTGCGTAGCTGTCATGCACTGATCACATGAGTTCCCATGCCATGATTTCGTGACTGATCATGCACTGATCACGTGGCTATCATGCACTGACCACGTGGCTAATCATACATTGATCACGTAACTCATCATGCACTGATCATGAAGCTGATCTTACACTGATCACGTGACTGTGCATGCACTGATCACGTGGCTGATCATGCACTGTTCACGTATTTGTAGGCAATGATCACGTGGCTATCATGCACTTATCACGTATCTATCATGCACTGAACACGTGGCTGATCATACACTGATCATGTGACTGCTGTTGCACAAATCACGTGACTGCACATTCACTGATCACGTTATTGAAGGCAATGATAACGTGGCTGATCCTGCACTGCTCATGTGACTGAGCATGCACTGATCACGTAGATATCATGCATTGATCACTTGTCTATCATGCACTGAACACATGGCTGATCATACACTGATCACGTGACTGCACATGCACTGATCACGTGGCTGACCATACAGTGATCATGTGGCTGATCATGCACTGATTAAGTGGCTGATCATGCACAGATCCCGTAGCTATCATGCACTGATCCCATGGCTATCATGCACTGATCCCATGGATGATTATGCACTGATCTCGAGACTGATCATGCACTGGTCACGTGGCTATCATGCACTGATAACCTGGCTGATCATACACTGATGACGTGACGGATCATGCACTGATCACGTCCCTGATCATGCACTTATCACGTGACTGATCATGCACTGATCTCGTGACTGATTATGCACTTATCACGTGACTGATCATGCACTGATCACGTGACTGATCATGCACTGATCACGTGCCTGATCATGCACTGCTCACGTGACTAATCATGCACTGATCACGAAGCTGATCATACACTGATTACGTGGCTGATCATACACTGATCACTTGACTGATCATGCACTTATCACGAAGCTGAGAATACACTGATCACTTGACTGTGCATGAACTGATCACGTGGCTGATCATGCACTGATCACGTGGTTGATCATGCTCTGATAACCTGGCTATCATACACTGATAACGTGCCTGATCATGCACTGATCTCGTGGCTGATCATCCACTGATCACGAAGCTGATCATACACTGATCACGTGACTGTGCATGTAATGATCATGTGGCTAATCATGCACTGATCACGTGGCTGATCATGTACTGATCACTTGGCTGATCTTGCACTGATGTCGTGGCTGATCATACAGTGATCACATGACAGATCATGCACTGATCACGTGCCTCATCATGCACTGATCACGTGGCTGATCATGCACTGATCACGTAGCTATCATGCACGGAACACATGACTGCGCATGAACTAATCACAAGGATATCATACACTGATCTCGTGACAGATCATGCACTGATCACGTGACGGATCATGCACTGATCTGGTGGCTATCATGCATTGATCACGTGGTTGATCATACACTGATAACGTGTCTGATTATGCACTGATCACGTGGCTATCATGCACTGATCACGTGGCTGATCATGCACTGATCATGATGCTGATCATACACTGATCACATGACTGTGCATGCACTGATCACGTGGCTGATCATGCACTGATCACGTGGCTGATCATACACTGATCACGTGACTGATCATGTACTGATTAATCATGTTCTGGTCACGTATCTATCATGCACTGATCATGTGGCTGATCATACACTGATCACGTGACTGATCATGCACAGATCACGTGGCTATCGGGCACTGATCACTTGATTTTGCATGCATTTATCACGTGGCTGATCATGCCCTAATCACATGGCTGATCATGAACTTATAACGTGACTTAGCATGCAGTGATCTCGTGTCTGAATAGTGCTGATCATGTGACTCATCAAGAATTTATCACGTGGCTATAATGCAATGATCACGAGAGTGCGCATGCAGTGATCACGTGGATGATCATACACTGATCACGTGACTGATCATGCACTGATCACGTGGCTATCATGCACTGATCACGTGACTGCACATGCACTGATCACGTCATTGTAGGCAATGATCACGTGGCTATCATGCAGTGATCACGTGGCTGATCATGCACTGATCACGTGGCTGATAATACACTGATCACGTGGCTGGTCATGCACTAATCACGTTGCTTGTCATGCACTGATCAGGTTGCTATCATGCACTGATCACGTGTCTGATTATACACTGAGCACGTGACTTCGCATGCACTGATCACGTGACTGATGAAGCACTGATCACGTGTCTGATCATACACTGATCATGTGACTGCGCATGCACTGATCATACACTGATCACGTGGCTGATCATGCACTAAACACGTTGCTTATCATGTACTGATCAGGTGGCTATCATGCAATGATCACGTGGCTGATCATACACTGATCACGTGACTGATCAAGCACTGATCACGTGACTGATCAAGCACTGATCACGTGTCTGATCATGCACTAATCACGATGCTTATCAGGCACTGATCAGGTGGCTATCATGCACTGATCACGTGGCTGATCATAACTGACCACGTGACTTCCCATGCACTGATCACATGTCGATCATGCACTGATCACGTGACTGCTCATGCACTGATTATGTGGATGATCATACACTGATCACGTGAATGATCACGCACTGATCACGTGACTGATCTTGCACTGATCACGTGACTGCATGTACACTGATTATTGGATGATCATACACTGATCACGTGACTGATCATGCACTGAACACATGGCTGATCATACACTGATCACGTGACTGCACATGCCCTGATCACGTGGCTTATCATACAGTGATCACGTGGCTGATCATGCACTGATTACGTGGCTGACCATGCGCTGATCACGTAGCTATCATGCACTGAACAGATGGCTATCATTCACTGATCCCATGGCTGATCATGCACTGATTTCCTGACTGATCATGCACTGATCTCGTGACGGATCATGAAATGATCACGTGGATGATCATGCACTGATCATGAAGCTGATCATACACTGATCACATGACTGTGCATGCACTGATCACATGGCTGATCATGCACTTATTACGTGACTGATCATGCACTGATCACGTGGCTGATCATGCACTGATCACGAAGCTGATCATACACTGATCACGTGACTGTGCATGCACTGATCACATGGCTGAACATACACTGATCACATGACTGCGCATGCACTGATCACGTGAAAGATCATGCACTGATCACGTGGCTTATCATGCACTGATCTCGTGGCTGATCATGCACTGATAACCTGGCTATCATACACTGATCACGTGACTAATCATGCACTCTTCACGTGCCTGATCATGCACTGATCACGTGGGTGATCATGCTCTGATAACGAGGCTGATCATACACTGATCACGTGACTGTGCGTGCACTGACAACGTGGTTGATCTTGCACTGAACACGTGGTGATCATGCACTGATTACGTGGCTGATCATACACTGATCACGTGACTGATCATGCACTCTTCACGTGCCTGATGGTGCACTGATCACGTGGCTGATCATGGACTGATTACGAAGCTGATCATACACTGATCTCGTGACTGTGCATGCACTGATCACGTGGCTGATCATGCACTAATCACGTGGCTATCATGCCCTGATCACGTTGCTGATCATATACTGATCACGTGACTGATCATGCACTGATCACGTGTCTGATCGTACACTGATCATGTGGCTGATCTTGCACTAATCACGTTGCTTATCATGCATTGATCAGGTTGCTATCATGCACTGATCACATGCCTGATCATGCACTGATCTCGATACTGATCATGCACTGGTCACGTGGCTAACATGCACTGATCACCTGGCTGATCATACACTGATCAAGTGACTGATCATGCACTGATCACGTGACTGTGCATGCCCTGATCACGTGGCTAATCATGCAGTGATCACGTTGCGCATCATGCACTGATCACATGACAGCACATGAACTGATCACGTGGACATTATACACTGCTCAAGTGACAGATCATGCACTAATCACATGAATGATCATGCACTGATCACGTGGCTATCATGTACTGATCACGTGGCTAATCATACAGAGATCAAATGGCTGATCATGCACTGATTACGTGGCTGATCATGCACAGATCACGTAGCTATCATGCACTGATCACATGGCTATCATGCACTGATCCCGTGGCTGATCATGCACTGATCACGTGACTTATCAGGCACTAGTCATGTGGTTATCATGCACTGATCACGTGGCTGATCATACACTGATCACGTGACTGATCATGCACTGATCACGTGTCTGATCATGCACTGATCACCTGACTGATCATACACTATTCACGTATCTGGGCATGCACTGAGCACATGGCTGATTATGCACAGATCAAGTGGCTGATCATGCGCTGATCACGTGGCTACCATGCACTGCTCAGGTGGCTATCATGCACTGATCACGTGGCTGATCATACACTGATCATGTGACTGCACATGAACTGATCACGTGGCTATCATGCACTGATCACCTGTCTACCGTGAACTGATCACGTGACTGCCCATGAACTGATCACGTACCTGTTCATGCACTGTTTTCGTGGCTCTCATGCATTGATCACGTGGCTGATCTTCCATTGATCACGTGACTGATTATGCACTGATTGCGTAGCTGTCATGCACTGATCACATGAGTTCGCATGCCCTGATCACGTGGTTATCATGCACTGATCACGTGGCTAATCATACATTGATCACGTAACTCATCATGCACTGATCACGAAGCTGATCTTAAACTGATCACGTGCCTGTGCATGCACTGATCACGTGGCTGATCATGCACAGATCATGTGGCAGATCATGCACTCATCACGTGGTTAATCATACACTAACCACGTGGCTGATCATGCACTAATCACGTTGGAGATCATTCACTGATCACGTGGCTGATCATACACTGATCACGTTGCTTATCATGCACTTATCACGTGGCTGATCATGCACTGCTCATGTGACTGGACATGCACTGATCACGTAGATATCATACATTGATCACGTGTCTATCATGCACTGAACACATGGCTGATCATACAATTATCACGTGACTGCACATTCACTGATCACGTGGCTGACCATACAGTGATCACGTGGCTGATCATGCACTGATTACATGGCTGATCATGCACTGATCACGTAGCTTTCATGCACTGATCACATGGCTATCATGCAGTGATCCCATGCCTGATCATGCACTGATCTTAATACGCATCATGAACTGGTCACGTGGCTATCATGCACTGATCACCAGGCTGATCATACACTGATCACGTGACTGATCATACACTGATCACGTGCCTGATCATGCACTTATCACGTGACTGTTCATGCACTAATCAACTGGCTGATCATGCACTGATCACGAACCTGATCATACACTGATCACGTGACTGTGCATGCACTGATCACATGGCTGATCATGCACTGATCACGTGGCTGATCATGCACTGATCACGTGGCTGATCATGCACTGATCACGAAGCTGATCATACACTGATCACCTCACTGTGCATGCACTGATCACATGGCTGATCATGCACTGATCACGTGGCTGATCATGCACTAATCACGTTGCTTACCATGCTCTGATCAAGTGGCTGTCATGCACTGATCACATGGCTGACCATACACTGATCACATGACTACGCAGGCACTGATCACGTGACAGATCATGCACTGATCACGTGGCTATCATGCACTGATCACGTTTCTATCATGCACTGATCACGTGACTGTGCATTAACTGAACACGTACCTGTTCATACACTGTTTACGTGGCTATCATGCACTGATCAAGTGGCTGATCATGCATTGATCAAGTGACTGATTATGCACTGATTGTGTAGCTGTCATGCACTGATCACATGACTGCGCATGCCATGATCACGTGACAGATCATGCACTGATCACATTGCGTATCATGCACTGATCACATGACGGCGCATGAACTCATCACGTGGATATTATACACTGATCAAGTGACAGAAAATTCACTAATTACGTGACTGATCATGAACTGATCACGTGGCTATCATGCACTGATCACGTGGCTGATCATACACTGATCACGAGACTGATCATGAGCTGATCACGTGCCTGATAATGCACTGATCACGTGCCTGATCATGCACTGATCAGGTGACTGATCATGCACTAATCACGTGACTATGCATGCACTGATCACATGGTTTATGATGCACTGCTCAGGTGGGTGATCGTGCACTGATCACGTGGCTGGTCATACACTGATCACGTGGCTGATCATGCATTAATCACGTTGTGGATCATGCACTGATCACGTGGCTGATAATACAGTGATCACGTGGCTGATCATGCACTGATCGCGTGGAGGATCATACAATGATCACATGACTGATCATGCTCTGATCAAGAGCCTGACCATGCACTCATCACGTGGCTGATCATACACTGATCACGTGATTGTGCATACACTGATCACGTGACAGATCATGCACGGATCACGTGGCTATCATGCACTGATCACCTGTCTATCATGCAGTGATCACGTGACTGCGCATGAACTGATCACGTACCTGTCCATGTACTGTTTTCGTGGCTATCATGCACTGATCACGTGGCTGATTAGGCACTGATTGCGTAGCTGTCATGCACTGATCACATGAGTTCCCATGCCATGATTTCGTGACTGATCATGCACTGATCACGTGGCTATCATGCACTGACCACGTGGCTAATCATACATTGATCACGTAACTCATCATGCACTGATCATGAAGCTGATCTTACACTGATCACGTGACTGTGCATGCACTGATCACGTGGCTGATCATGCACTGTTCACGTATTTGTAGGCAATGATCACGTGGCTATCATGCACTTATCACGTATCTATCATGCACTGAACACGTGGCTGATCATACACTGATCATGTGACTGCTGTTGCACAAATCACGTGACTGCACATTCACTGATCACGTTATTGAAGGCAATGATAACGTGGCTGATCCTGCACTGCTCATGTGACTGAGCATGCACTGATCACGTAGATATCATGCATTGATCACTTGTCTATCATGCACTGAACACATGGCTGATCATACACTGATCACGTGACTGCACATGCACTGATCACGTGGCTGACCATACAGTGATCATGTGGCTGATCATGCACTGATTAAGTGGCTGATCATGCACAGATCCCGTAGCTATCATGCACTGATCCCATGGATGATTATGCACTGATCTCGAGACTGATCATGCACTGGTCACGTGGCTATCATGCACTGATAACCTGGCTGATCATACACTGATGACGTGACGGATCATGCACTGATCACGTCCCTGATCATGCACTTATCACGTGACTGATCATGCACTGATCTCGTGACTGATTATGCACTTATCACGTGACTGATCATGCACTGATCACGTGACTGATCATGCACTGATCACGTGCCTGATCATGCACTGCTCACGTGACTAATCATGCACTGATCACGAAGCTGATCATACACTGATTACGTGGCTGATCATACACTGATCACTTGACTGATCATGCACTTATCACGAAGCTGAGAATACACTGATCACTTGACTGTGCATGAACTGATCACGTGGCTGATCATGCACTGATCACGTGGTTGATCATGCTCTGATAACCTGGCTATCATACACTGATAACGTGCCTGATCATGCACTGATCTCGTGGCTGATCATCCACTGATCACGAAGCTGATCATACACTGATCACGTGACTGTGCATGTAATGATCATGTGGCTAATCATGCACTGATCACGTGGCTGATCATGTACTGATCACTTGGCTGATCTTGCACTGATGTCGTGGCTGATCATACAGTGATCACATGACAGATCATGCACTGATCACGTGCCTCATCATGCACTGATCACGTGGCTGATCATGCACTGATCACGTAGCTATCATGCACGGAACACATGACTGCGCATGAACTAATCACAAGGATATCATACACAGATCTCGTGACAGATCATGCACTGATCACGTGACGGATCATGCACTGATCTGGTGGCTATCATGCATTGATCACGTGGTTGATCATACACTGATAACGTGTCTGATTATGCACTGATCACGTGGCTATCATGCACTGATCACGTGGCTGATCATGCACTGATCATGATGCTGATCATACACTGATCACATGACTGTGCATGCACTGATCACGTGGCTGATCATGCACTGATCACGTGGCTGATCATACACTGATCACGTGACTGATCATGTACTGATTAATCATGTTCTGGTCACGTATCTATCATGCACTGATCATGTGGCTGATCATACACTGATCACGTGACTGATCATGCACAGATCACGTGGCTATCGGGCACTGATCACTTGATTTTGCATGCATTTATCACGTGGCTGATCATGCCCTAATCACATGGCTGATCATGAACTTATAACGTGACTTAGCATGCAGTGATCTCGTGTCTGAATAGTGCTGATCATGTGACTCATCAAGAATTTATCACGTGGCTATAATGCAATGATCACAAGAGTGCGCATGCAGTGATCACGTGGATGATCATACACTGATCACGTGACTGATCATGCACTGATCACGTGGCTATCATGCACTGATCACGTGACTGCACATGCACTGATCACGTCATTGTAGGCAATGATCACGTGGCTATCATGCAGTGATCACGTGGCTGATCATGCACTGATCACGTGGCTGATAATACACTGATCACGTGGCTGGTCATGCACTAATCACGTTGCTTGTCATGCACTGATCAGGTTGCTATCATGCACTGATCACGTGTCTGATTATACACTGAGCACGTGACTTCGCATGCACTGATCACGTGACTGATGAAGCACTGATCACGTGTCTGATCATACACTGATCATGTGACTGCGCATGCACTGATCATACACTGATCACGTGGCTGATCATGCACTAAACACGTTGCTTATCATGTACTGATCAGGTGGCTATCATGCAATGATCACGTGGCTGATCATACACTGATCACGTGACTGATCAAGCACTGATCACGTGACTGATCAAGCACTGATCACGTGTCTGATCATGCACTAATCACGATGCTTATCAGGCACTGATCAGGTGGCTATCATGCACTGATCACGTGGCTGATCATAACTGACCACGTGACTTCCCATGCACTGATCACATGTCGATCATGCACTGATCACGTGACTGCTCATGCACTGATTATGTGGATGATCATACACTGATCACGTGAATGATCACGCACTGATCACGTGACTGATCTTGCACTGATCACGTGACTGCATGTACACTGATTATTGGATGATCATACACTGATCACGTGACTGATCATGCACTGAACACATGGCTGATCATACACTGATCACGTGACTGCACATGCCCTGATCACGTGGCTTATCATACAGTGATCACGTGGCTGATCATGCACTGATTACGTGGCTGACCATGCGCTGATCACGTAGCTATCATGCACTGAACAGATGGCTATCATTCACTGATCCCATGGCTGATCATGCACTGATTTCCTGACTGATCATGCACTGATCTCGTGACGGATCATGAAATGATCACGTGGATGATCATGCACTGATCATGAAGCTGATCATACACTGATCACATGACTGTGCATGCACTGATCACATGGCTGATCATGCACTTATTACGTGACTGATCATGCACTGATCACGTGGCTGATCATGCACTGATCACGAAGCTGATCATACACTGATCACGTGACTGTGCATGCACTGATCACATGGCTGAACATACACTGATCACATGACTGCGCATGCACTGATCACGTGAAAGATCATGCACTGATCACGTGGCTTATCATGCACTGATCTCGTGGCTGATCATGCACTGATAACCTGGCTATCATACACTGATCACGTGACTAATCATGCACTCTTCACGTGCCTGATCATGCACTGATCACGTGGGTGATCATGCTCTGATAACGAGGCTGATCATACACTGATCACGTGACTGTGCGTGCACTGACAACGTGGTTGATCTTGCACTGAACACGTGGTGATCATGCACTGATTACGTGGCTGATCATACACTGATCACGTGACTGATCATGCACTCTTCACGTGCCTGATGGTGCACTGATCACGTGGCTGATCATGGACTGATTACGAAGCTGATCATACACTGATCTCGTGACTGTGCATGCACTGATCACGTGGCTGATCATGCACTAATCACGTGGCTATCATGCCCTGATCACGTTGCTGATCATATACTGATCACGTGACTGATCATGCACTGATCACGTGTCTGATCGTACACTGATCATGTGGCTGATCTTGCACTAATCACGTTGCTTATCATGCATTGATCAGGTTGCTATCATGCACTGATCACATGCCTGATCATGCACTGATCTCGATACTGATCATGCACTGGTCACGTGGCTAACATGCACTGATCACCTGGCTGATCATACACTGATCAATTGACTGATCATGCACTGATCACGTGACTGTGCATGCCCTGATCACGTGGCTAATCTTGCAGTGATCACGTTGCGCATCATGCACTGATCACATGACAGCACATGAACTGATCACGTGGACATTATACACTGCTCAAGTGACAGATCATGCACTAATCACATGAATGATCATGCACTGATCACGTGGCTATCATGTACTGATCACGTGGCTAATCATACAGAGATCAAATGGCTGATCATGCACTGATTACGTGGCTGATCATGCACAGATCACGTAGCTATCATGCACTGATCACATGGCTATCATGCACTGATCCCGTGGCTGATCATGCACTGATCACGTGACTTATCAGGCACTAGTCATGTGGTTATCATGCACTGATCACGTGGCTGATCATACACTGATCACGTGACTGATCATGCACTGATCACCTGTCTGATCATGCACTGATCACCTGACTGATCATACACTATTCACGTATCTGGGCATGCACTGAGCACATGGCTGATTATGCACAGATCAAGTGGCTGATCATGCGCTGATCACGTGGCTACCATGCACTGCTCAGGTGGCTATCATGCACTGATCACGTGGCTGATCATACACTGATCATGTGACTGCACATGAACTGATCACGTGGCTATCATGCACTGATCACCTGTCTACCGTGAACTGATCACGTGACTGCCCATGAACTGATCACGTACCTGTTCATGCACTGTTTTCGTGGCTCTCATGCATTGATCACGTGGCTGATCTTCCATTGATCACGTGACTGATTATGCACTGATTGCGTAGCTGTCATGCACTGATCACATGAGTTCGCATGCCCTGATCACGTGGTTATCATGCACTGATCACGTGGCTAATCATACATTGATCACGTAACTCATCATGCACTGATCACGAAGCTGATCTTAAACTGATCACGTGCCTGTGCATGCACTGATCACGTGGCTGATCATGCACAGATCATGTGGCAGATCATGCACTCATCACGTGGTTAATCATACACTAACCACGTGGCTGATCATGCACTAATCACGTTGGAGATCATTCACTGATCACGTGGCTGATCATACACTGATCACGTTGCTTATCATGCACTTATCACGTGGCTGATCATGCACTGCTCATGTGACTGGACATGCACTGATCACGTAGATATCATACATTGATCACGTGTCTATCATGCACTGAACACATGGCTGATCATACAATTATCACGTGACTGCACATTCACTGATCACGTGGCTGACCATACAGTGATCACGTGGCTGATCATGCACTGATTACATGGCTGATCATGCACTGATCACGTAGCTTTCATGCACTGATCACATGGCTATCATGCAGTGATCCCATGCCTGATCATGCACTGATCTTAATACGCATCATGAACTGGTCACGTGGCTATCATGCACTGATCACCAGGCTGATCATACACTGATCACGTGACTGATCATACACTGATCACGTGCCTGATCATGCACTTATCACGTGACTGTTCATGCACTAATCAACTGGCTGATCATGCACTGATCACGAACCTGATCATACACTGATCACGTGACTGTGCATGCACTGATCACATGGCTGATCATGCACTGATCACGTGGCTGATCATGCACTGATCACGTGGCTGATCATGCACTGATCACGAAGCTGATCATACACTGATCACCTCACTGTGCATGCACTGATCACATGGCTGATCATGCACTGATCACGTGGCTGATCATGCACTAATCACGTTGCTTACCATGCTCTGATCAAGTGGCTGTCATGCACTGATCACATGGCTGACCATACACTGATCACATGACTACGCAGGCACTGATCACGTGACAGATCATGCACTGATCACGTGGCTATCATGCACTGATCACGTTTCTATCATGCACTGATCACGTGACTGTGCATTAACTGAACACGTACCTGTTCATACACTGTTTACGTGGCTATCATGCACTGATCAAGTGGCTGATCATGCATTGATCAAGTGACTGATTATGCACTGATTGTGTAGCTGTCATGCACTGATCACATGACTGCGCATGCCATGATCACGTGACAGATCATGCACTGATCACATTGCGTATCATGCACTGATCACATGACGGCGCATGAACTCATCACGTGGATATTATACACTGATCAAGTGACAGAAAATTCACTAATTACGTGACTGATCATGAACTGATCACGTGGCTATCATGCACTGATCACGTGGCTGATCATACACTGATCACGAGACTGATCATGAGCTGATCACGTGCCTGATAATGCACTGATCACGTGCCTGATCATGCACTGATCAGGTGACTGATCATGCACTAATCACGTGACTATGCATGCACTGATCACATGGTTTATGATGCACTGCTCAGGTGGGTGATCGTGCACTGATCACGTGGCTGGTCATACACTGATCACGTGGCTGATCATGCATTAATCACGTTGTGGATCATGCACTGATCACGTGGCTGATAATACAGTGATCACGTGGCTGATCATGCACTGATCGCGTGGAGGATCATACAATGATCACATGACTGATCATGCTCTGATCAAGAGCCTGACCATGCACTCATCACGTGGCTGATCATACACTGATCACGTGATTGTGCATACACTGATCACGTGACAGATCATGCACGGATCACGTGGCTATCATGCACTGATCACCTGTCTATCATGCAGTGATCACGTGACTGCGCATGAACTGATCACGTACCTGTCCATGTACTGTTTTCGTGGCTATCATGCACTGATCACGTGGCTGATTAGGCACTGATTGCGTAGCTGTCATGCACTGATCACATGAGTTCCCATGCCATGATTTCGTGACTGATCATGCACTGATCACGTGGCTATCATGCACTGACCACGTGGCTAATCATACATTGATCACGTAACTCATCATGCACTGATCATGAAGCTGATCTTACACTGATCACGTGACTGTGCATGCACTGATCACGTGGCTGATCATGCACTGTTCACGTATTTGTAGGCAATGATCACGTGGCTATCATGCACTTATCACGTATCTATCATGCACTGAACACGTGGCTGATCATACACTGATCATGTGACTGCTGTTGCACAAATCACGTGACTGCACATTCACTGATCACGTTATTGAAGGCAATGATAACGTGGCTGATCCTGCACTGCTCATGTGACTGAGCATGCACTGATCACGTAGATATCATGCATTGATCACTTGTCTATCATGCACTGAACACATGGCTGATCATACACTGATCACGTGACTGCACATGCACTGATCACGTGGCTGACCATACAGTGATCATGTGGCTGATCATGCACTGATTAAGTGGCTGATCATGCACAGATCCCGTAGCTATCATGCACTGATCCCATGGCTATCATGCACTGATCCCATGGATGATTATGCACTGATCTCGAGACTGATCATGCACTGGTCACGTGGCTATCATGCACTGATAACCTGGCTGATCATACACTGATGACGTGACGGATCATGCACTGATCACGTCCCTGATCATGCACTTATCACGTGACTGATCATGCACTGATCTCGTGACTGATTATGCACTTATCACGTGACTGATCATGCACTGATCACGTGACTGATCATGCACTGATCACGTGGCTGATCATGCACTGCTCACGTGACTAATCATGCACTGATCACGAAGCTGATCATACACTGATTACGTGGCTGATCATACACTGATCACTTGACTGATCATGCACTTATCACGAAGCTGAGAATACACTGATCACTTGACTGTGCATGAACTGATCACGTGGCTGATCATGCACTGATCACGTGGTTGATCATGCTCTGATAACCTGGCTATCATACACTGATAACGTGCCTGATCATGCACTGATCTCGTGGCTGATCATCCACTGATCACGAAGCTGATCATACACTGATCACGTGACTGTGCATGTAATGATCATGTGGCTAATCATGCACTGATCACGTGGCTGATCATGTACTGATCACTTGGCTGATCTTGCACTGATGTCGTGGCTGATCATACAGTGATCACATGACAGATCATGCACTGATCACGTGCCTCATCATGCACTGATCACGTGGCTGATCATGCACTGATCACGTAGCTATCATGCACGGAACACATGACTGCGCATGAACTAATCACAGGGATATCATACACTGATCTCGTGACAGATCATGCACTGATCACGTGACGGATCATGCACTGATCTGGTGGCTATCATGCATTGATCACGTGGTTGATCATACACTGATAACGTGTCTGATTATGCACTGATCACGTGGCTATCATGCACTGATCACGTGGCTGATCATGCACTGATCATGATGCTGATCATACACTGATCACATGACTGTGCATGCACTGATCACGTGGCTGATCATGCACTGATCACGTGGCTGATCATACACTGATCACGTGACTGATCATGTACTGATTAATCATGTTCTGGTCACGTATCTATCATGCACTGATCATGTGGCTGATCATACACTGATCACGTGACTGATCATGCACAGATCACGTGGCTATCGGGCACTGATCACTTGATTTTGCATGCATTTATCACGTGGCTGATCATGCCCTAATCACATGGCTGATCATGAACTTATAACGTGACTTAGCATGCAGTGATCTCGTGTCTGAATAGTGCTGATCATGTGACTCATCAAGAATTTATCACGTGGCTATAATGCAATGATCACAAGAGTGCGCATGCAGTGATCACGTGGATGATCATACACTGATCACGTGACTGATCATGCACTGATCACGTGGCTATCATGCACTGATCACGTGACTGCACATGCACTGATCACGTCATTGTAGGCAATGATCACGTGGCTATCATGCAGTGATCACGTGGCTGATCATGCACTGATCACGTGGCTGATAATACACTGATCACGTGGCTGGTCATGCACTAATCACGTTGCTTGTCATGCACTGATCAGGTTGCTATCATGCACTGATCACGTGTCTGATTATACACTGAGCACGTGACTTCGCATGCACTGATCACGTGACTGATGAAGCACTGATCACGTGTCTGATCATACACTGATCACGTGACTGCGCATGCACTGATCATACACTGATCACGTGGCTGATCATGCACTAAACACGTTGCTTATCATGTACTGATCAGGTGGCTATCATGCAATGATCACGTGGCTGATCATACACTGATCACGTGACTGATCAAGCACTGATCACGTGACTGATCAAGCACTGATCACGTGTCTGATCATGCACTAATCACGATGCTTATCAGGCACTGATCAGGTGGCTATCATGCACTGATCACGTGGCTGATCATAACTGACCACGTGACTTCCCATGCACTGTTCACGTGGCTGATCATGCACTGCTCATGTGACTGAGCATGCACAGATCACGTAGATATCATGCATTATCACTTGTCTATCATGCACTGAACACATGGCTGATCATTCACTGATCACGTAACTGCACATGCAGTGATCACGTGGCTGTTCAGGCACTGATCACATGGCTGATCATGCACTGATCACGTGGCTGATCATGCACTGATCACGTGGCTATCATGCCCTGATCACGTGGCTGATCATGCACTGATCACGTGGCTGTTCAGGCACTGATCACGTGCCTCATCTTGCACTGATCACGTGGCTGATCATGCACTAATCACGTGGCTATCATGCCCTGATCACGTTGCTGATCATATACTGATCACGTGACTGATCATGCACTGATCACGTGTCTGATCGTACACTGATCATGTGGCTGATCTTGCACTAATCACGTTGCTTATCATGCATTGATCAGGTTGCTATCATGCACTGATCACATGCCTGATCATGCACTGATCTCGATACTGATCATGCACTGGTCACGTGGCTAACATGCACTGATCACCTGGCTGATCATACACTGATCAAGTGACTGATCATGCACTGATCACGTGACTGTGCATGCCCTGATCACGTGGCTAATCATGCAGTGATCACGTTGCGCATCATGCACTGATCACATGACAGCACATGAACTGATCACGTGGACATTATACACTGCTCAAGTGACAGATCATGCACTAATCACATGAATGATCATGCACTGATCACGTGGCTATCATGTACTGATCACGTGGCTAATCATACAGAGATCAAATGGCTGATCATGCACTGATTACGTGGCTGATCATGCACAGATCACGTAGCTATCATGCACTGATCACATGGCTATCATGCACTGATCCCGTGGCTGATCATGCACTGATCACGTGACTTATCAGGCACTAGTCATGTGGTTATCATGCACTGATCACGTGGCTGATCATACACTGATCACGTGACTGATCATGCAC
The DNA here is from genome assembly GCF_002263795.3 of Bos taurus. NCBI lineage: Eukaryota > Metazoa > Chordata > Mammalia > Artiodactyla > Bovidae > Bos > Bos taurus. The sequence continues at coordinate 64,899 of NW_020190726.1, forward strand.
TGATCACCTGTCTGATCATGCACTGATCACCTGACTGATCATACACTATTCACGTATCTGGGCATGCACTGAGCACATGGCTGATTATGCACAGATCAAGTGGCTGATCATGCGCTGATCACGTGGCTACCATGCACTGCTCAGGTGGCTATCATGCACTGATCACGTGGCTGATCATACACTGATCATGTGACTGCACATGAACTGATCACGTGGCTATCATGCACTGATCACCTGTCTACCGTGAACTGATCACGTGACTGCCCATGAACTGATCACGTACCTGTTCATGCACTGTTTTCGTGGCTCTCATGCATTGATCACGTGGCTGATCTTCCATTGATCACGTGACTGATTATGCACTGATTGTGTAGCTGTCATGCACTGATCACATGAGTTCGCATGCCCTGATCACGTGGTTATCATGCACTGATCACGTGGCTAATCATACATTGATCACGTAACTCATCATGCACTGATCACGAAGCTGATCTTAAACTGATCACGTGCCTGTGCATGCACTGATCACGTGGCTGATCATGCACAGATCATGTGGCAGATCATGCACTCATCACGTGGTTAATCATACACTAACCACGTGGCTGATCATGCACTAATCACGTTGGAGATCATTCACTGATCACGTGGCTGATCATACACTGATCACGTTGCTTATCATGCACTTATCACGTGGCTGATCATGCACTGCTCATGTGACTGGACATGCACTGATCACGTTGATATCATACATTGATCACGTGTCTATCATGCACTGAACATATGGCTGATCATACAATTATCACGTGACTGCACATTCACTGATCACGTGTCTGACCATACAGTGATCACGTGGCTGATCATGCACTGATTACATGGCTGATCATGCACTGATCACGTAGCTTTCATGCACTGATCACATGGCTATCATGCAGTGATCCCATGCCTGATCATGCACTGATCTTAATACGCATCATGAACTGGTCACGTGGCTATCATGCACTGATCACCAGGCTGATCATACACTGATCACGTGACTGATCATACACTGATCACGTGCCTGATCATGCACTTATCACGTGACTGTTCATGCACTAATCAACTGGCTGATCATGCACTGATCACGAACCTGATCATACACTGATCACGTGACTGTGCATGCACTGATCACATGGCTGATCATGCACTGATCACGTGGCTGATCATGCACTGATCACGTGGCTGATCATGCACTGATCACGAAGCTGATCATACACTGATCACCTCACTGTGCATGCACTGATCACATGGCTGATCATGCACTGATCACGTGGCTGATCATGCACTAATCACGTTGCTTACCATGCTCTGATCAAGTGGCTGTCATGCACTGATCACATGGCTGACCATACACTGATCACATGACTACGCAGGCACTGATCACGTGACAGATCATGCACTGATCACGTGGCTATCATGCACTGATCACGTTTCTATCATGCACTGATCACGTGACTGTGCATTAACTGAACACGTACCTGTTCATACACTGTTTACGTGGCTATCATGCACTGATCAAGTGGCTGATCATGCATTGATCAAGTGACTGATTATGCACTGATTGTGTAGCTGTCATGCACTGATCACATGACTGCGCATGCCATGATCACGTGACAGATCATGCACTGATCACATTGCGTATCATGCACTGATCACATGACGGCGCATGAACTCATCACGTGGATATTATACACTGATCAAGTGACAGAAAATTCACTAATTACGTGACTGATCATGAACTGATCACGTGGCTATCATGCACTGATCACGTGGCTGATCATACACTGATCACGAGACTGATCATGAGCTGATCACGTGCCTGATAATGCACTGATCACGTGCCTGATCATGCACTGATCAGGTGACTGATCATGCACTAATCACGTGACTATGCATGCACTGATCACATGGTTTATGATGCACTGCTCAGGTGGGTGATCGTGCACTGATCACGTGGCTGGTCATACACTGATCACGTGGCTGATCATGCATTAATCACGTTGTGGATCATGCACTGATCACGTGGCTGATAATACAGTGATCACGTGGCTGATCATGCACTGATCGCGTGGAGGATCATACAATGATCACATGACTGATCATGCTCTGATCAAGAGCCTGACCATGCACTCATCACGTGGCTGATCATACACTGATCACGTGATTGTGCATACACTGATCACGTGACAGATCATGCACGGATCACGTGGCTATCATGCACTGATCACCTGTCTATCATGCAGTGATCACGTGACTGCGCATGAACTGATCACGTACCTGTCCATGTACTGTTTTCGTGGCTATCATGCACTGATCACGTGGCTGATCGTGCATTGATCACGTGGCTGATTAGGCACTGATTGCGTAGCTGTCATGCACTGATCACATGAGTTCCCATGCCATGATTTCGTGACTGATCATGCACTGATCACGTGGCTATCATGCACTGACCACGTGGCTAATCATACATTGATCACGTAACTCATCATGCACTGATCATGAAGCTGATCTTACACTGATCACGTGACTGTGCATGCACTGATCACGTGGCTGATCATGCACTGTTCACGTGGCTGATCATGTACTGATCACTTGGCTGATCTTGCACTGATGTCGTGGCTGATCATACAGTGATCACATGACAGATCATGCACTGATCACGTGCCTCATCATGCACTGATCACGTGGCTGATCATGCACTGATCACGTAGCTATCATGCACGGAACACATGACTGCGCATGAACTAATCACAAGGATATCATACACAGATCTCGTGACAGATCATGCACTGATCACGTGACGGATCATGCACTGATCTGGTGGCTATCATGCATTGATCACGTGGTTGATCATACACTGATAACGTGTCTGATTATGCACTGATCACGTGGCTATCATGCACTGATCACGTGGCTGATCATGCACTGATCATGATGCTGATCATACACTGATCACATGACTGTGCATGCACTGATCACGTGGCTGATCATGCACTGATCACGTGGCTGATCATACACTGATCACGTGACTGATCATGTACTGATTAATCATGTTCTGGTCACGTATCTATCATGCACTGATCATGTGGCTGATCATACACTGATCACGTGACTGATCATGCACAGATCACGTGGCTATCGGGCACTGATCACTTGATTTTGCATGCATTTATCACGTGGCTGATCATGCCCTAATCACATGGCTGATCATGAACTTATAACGTGACTTAGCATGCAGTGATCTCGTGTCTGAATAGTGCTGATCATGTGACTCATCAAGAATTTATCACGTGGCTATAATGCAATGATCACGAGAGTGCGCATGCAGTGATCACGTGGATGATCATACACTGATCACGTGACTGATCATGCACTGATCACGTGGCTATCATGCACTGATCACGTGACTGCACATGCACTGATCACGTCATTGTAGGCAATGATCACGTGGCTATCATGCAGTGATCACGTGGCTGATCATGCACTGATCACGTGGCTGATAATACACTGATCACCTGGCTGGTCATGCACTAATCACGTTGCTTGTCATGCACTGATCAGGTTGCTATCATGCACTGATCACGTGTCTGATTATACACTGAGCACGTGACTTCGCATGCACTGATCACGTGTCTGATCATACACTGATCACGTGACTGCGCATGCACTGATCATACACTGATCACGTGGCTGATCATGCACTAAACACGTTGCTTATCATGTACTGATCAGGTGGCTATCATGCAATGATCACGTGGCTGATCATACACTGATCACGTGACTGATCAAGCACTGATCACGTGACTGATCAAGCACTGATCACGTGTCTGATCATGCACTAATCACGATGCTTATCAGGCACTGATCAGGTGGCTATCATGCACTGATCACGTGGCTGATCATAACTGACCACGTGACTTCCCATGCACTGATCACATGTCTATCATGCACTGATCACATGACTGCTCATGCACTGATTATGTGGATGATCATACACTGATCACGTGAATGATCACGCACTGATCACGTGACTGATCTTGCACTGATCACGTGACTGCATGTACACTGATTATTGGATGATCATACACTGATCACGTGACTGATCATGCACTGAACACATGGCTGATCATACACTGATCACGTGACTGCACATGCCCTGATCATGTGGCTTATCATACAGTGATCACGTGGTTGATCATGCACTGATTACGTGGCTGACCATGCGCTGATCACGTAGCTATCATGCACTGAACAGATGGCGATCATTCACTGATCCCATGGCTGATCATGCACTGATTTCCTGACTGATCATGCACTGATCTCGTGACAGATCATGAAATGATCATGTGGATGATCATGCACTGATCATGAAGCTGATCATACACTGATCACATGACTGTGCATGCACTGATCACATGGCTGATCATGCACTTATTACGTGACTGATCATGCACTGATCACGTGGCTGATCATGCACTGATCACGAAGCTGATCATACACTGATCACGTGACTGTGCATGCACTGATCACATGGCTGAACATACACTGATCACATGACTGCGCATGCACTGATCACGTGAAAGATCATGCACTGATCACGTGGCTTATCATGCACTGATCTCGTGGCTGATCATGCACTGATAACCTGGCTATCATACACTGATCACGTGACTAATCATGCACTCTTCACGTGCCTGATCATGCACTGATCACGTGGGTGATCATGCTCTGATAACGAGGCTGATCATACACTGATCACGTGACTGTGCGTGCACTGACAACGTGGTTGATCTTGCACTGAACACGTGGTGATCATGCACTGATTACGTGGCTGATCATACACTGATCACGTGACTGATCATGCACTCTTCACGTGCCTGATGGTGCACTGATCACGTGGCTGATCATGGACTGATTACGAAGCTGATCATACACTGATCTCGGGACTGTGCATGCACTGATCACGTGGCTGATCATGCACTGATCACGCGGTGATCATTCACTGATCACATGGCTGATCATAGACTGATAAAGTGGCTTATCATGTACTAATCACGTTGTGGATCATGCACTGATAACGTGGCTGATCATACACTGATCACATGACAGATCATGCACTGATCACGTGCCTGATCATGCACTGATCACGTGGCTGATCATGCACTGCTCATGTGACTGAGCATGCACAGATCACGTAGATATCATGCATTATCACTTGTCTATCATGCACTGAACACATGGCTGATCATTCACTGATCACGTAACTGCACATGCAGTGATCACGTGGCTGTTCAGGCACTGATCACATGGCTGATCATGCACTGATCACGTGGCTGATCATGCACTGATCACGTGGCTATCATGCCCTGATCACGTGGCTGATCATGCACTGATCACGTGACTGTTCAGGCACTGATCACGTGCCTCATCATGCACTGATCACGTGGCTGATCATGCACTGATCACGTGGCTATCATGCCCTGATCACGTTGCTGATCATATACTGATCACGTGACTGATCATGCACTGATCACGTGTCTGATCGTACACTGATCATGTGGCTGATCTTGCACTAATCACGTTGCTTATCATGCATTGATCAGGTTGCTATCATGCACTGATCACATGCCTGATCATGCACTGATCTCGATACTGATCATGCACTGGTCACGTGGCTAACATGCACTGATCACCTGGCTGATCATACACTGATCAAGTGACTGATCATGCACTGATCACGTGACTGTGCATGCCCTGATCACGTGGCTAATCATGCAGTGATCACGTTGCGCATCATGCACTGATCACATGACAGCACATGAACTGATCACGTGGACATTATACACTGCTCAAGTGACAGATCATGCACTAATCACATGAATGATCATGCACTGATCACGTGGCTATCATGTACTGATCACGTGGCTAATCATACAGAGATCAAATGGCTGATCATGCACTGATTACGTGGCTGATCATGCACAGATCACGTAGCTATCATGCACTGATCACATGGCTATCATGCACTGATCCCGTGGCTGATCATGCACTGATCACGTGACTTATCAGGCACTAGTCATGTGGTTATCATGCACTGATCACGTGGCTGATCATACACTGATCACGTGACTGATCATGCACTGATCACCTGTCTGATCATGCACTGATCACCTGACTGATCATACACTATTCACGTATCTGGGCATGCACTGAGCACATGGCTGATTATGCACAGATCAAGTGGCTGATCATGCGCTGATCACGTGGCTACCATGCACTGCTCAGGTGGCTATCATGCACTGATCACGTGGCTGATCATACACTGATCATGTGACTGCACATGAACTGATCACGTGGCTATCATGCACTGATCACCTGTCTACCGTGAACTGATCACGTGACTGCCCATGAACTGATCACGTACCTGTTCATGCACTGTTTTCGTGGCTCTCATGCATTGATCACGTGGCTGATCTTCCATTGATCACGTGACTGATTATGCACTGATTGCGTAGCTGTCATGCACTGATCACATGAGTTCGCATGCCCTGATCACGTGGTTATCATGCACTGATCACGTGGCTAATCATACATTGATCACGTAACTCATCATGCACTGATCACGAAGCTGATCTTAAACTGATCACGTGCCTGTGCATGCACTGATCACGTGGCTGATCATGCACAGATCATGTGGCAGATCATGCACTCATCACGTGGTTAATCATACACTAACCACGTGGCTGATCATGCACTAATCACGTTGGAGATCATTCACTGATCACGTGGCTGATCATACACTGATCACGTTGCTTATCATGCACTTATCACGTGGCTGATCATGCACTGCTCATGTGACTGGGCATGCACTGATCACGTAGATATCATACATTGATCACGTGTCTATCATGCACTGAACACATGGCTGATCATACAATTATCACGTGACTGCACATTCACTGATCACGTGGCTGACCATACAGTGATCACGTGGCTGATCATGCACTGATTACATGGCTGATCATGCACTGATCACGTAGCTTTCATGCACTGATCACATGGCTATCATGCAGTGATCCCATGCCTGATCATGCACTGATCTTAATACGCATCATGAACTGGTCACGTGGCTATCATGCACTGATCACCAGGCTGATCATACACTGATCACGTGACTGATCATACACTGATCACGTGCCTGATCATGCACTTATCACGTGACTGTTCATGCACTAATCAACTGGCTGATCATGCACTGATCACGAACCTGATCATACACTGATCACGTGACTGTGCATGCACTGATCACATGGCTGATCATGCACTGATCACGTGGCTGATCATGCACTGATCACGTGGCTGATCATGCACTGATCACGAAGCTGATCATACACTGATCACCTCACTGTGCATGCACTGATCACATGGCTGATCATGCACTGATCACGTGGCTGATCATGCGCTGATCACGTGGCTAATCATGCACTAATCACGTTGCTTACCATGCTCTGATCAAGTGGCTGTCATGCACTGATCACATGGCTGACCATACACTGATCACATGACTACGCAGGCACTGATCACGTGACAGATCATGCACTGATCACGTGGCTATCATGCACTGATCACGTTTCTATCATGCACTGATCACGTGACTGTGCATTAACTGAACACGTACCTGTTCATACACTGTTTACGTGGCTATCATGCACTGATCAAGTGGCTGATCATGCATTGATCAAGTGACTGATTATGCACTGATTGTGTAGCTGTCATGCACTGATCACATGACTGCGCATGCCATGATCACGTGACAGATCATGCACTGATCACATTGCGTATCATGCACTGATCACATGACGGCGCATGAACTCATCACGTGGATATTATACACTGATCAAGTGACAGAAAATTCACTAATTACGTGACTGATCATGAACTGATCACGTGGCTATCATGCACTGATCACGTGGCTGATCATACACTGATCACGAGACTGATCATGAGCTGATCACGTGCCTGATAATGCACTGATCACGTGCCTGATCATGCACTGATCAGGTGACTGATCATGCACTAATCACGTGACTATGCATGCACTGATCACATGGTTTATGATGCACTGCTCAGGTGGGTGATCGTGCACTGATCACGTGGCTGGTCATACACTGATCACGTGGCTGATCATGCATTAATCACGTTGTGGATCATGCACTGATCACGTGGCTGATAATACAGTGATCACGTGGCTGATCATGCACTGATCGCGTGGAGGATCATACAATGATCACATGACTGATCATGCTCTGATCAAGAGCCTGACCATGCACTCATCACGTGGCTGATCATACACTGATCACGTGATTGTGCATACACTGATCACGTGACAGATCATGCACGGATCACGTGGCTATCATGCACTGATCACCTGTCTATCATGCAGTGATCACGTGACTGCGCATGAAATGATCACGTACCTGTCCATGTACTGTTTTCGTGGCTATCATGCACTGATCACGTGGCTGATCGTGCATTGATCACGTGGCTGATTAGGCACTGATTGCGTAGCTGTCATGCACTGATCACATGAGTTCCCATGCCATGATTTCGTGACTGATCATGCACTGATCACGTGGCTATCATGCACTGACCACGTGGCTAATCATACATTGATCACGTAACTCATCATGCACTGATTATGAAGCTGATCTTACACTGATCACGTGACTGTGCATGCACTGATCACGTGGCTGATCATGCACTGTTCATGTGGCTGATCATGTACTGATCACTTGGCTGATCTTGCACTGATGTCGTGGCTGATCATACAGTGATCACATGACAGATCATGCACTGATCACGTGCCTCATCATGCACTGATCACGTGGCTGATCATGCACTGATCACGTAGCTATCATGCACGGAACACATGACTGCGCATGAACTAATCACAAGGATATCATACACAGATCTCGTGACAGATCATGCACTGATCACGTGACGGATCATGCACTGATCTGGTGGCTATCATGCATTGATCACGTGGTTGATCATACACTGATAACGTGTCTGATTATGCACTGATCACGTGGCTATCATGCACTGATCACGTGGCTGATCATGCACTGATCATGATGCTGATCATACACTGATCACATGACTGTGCATGCACTGATCACGTGGCTGATCATGCACTGATCACGTGGCTGATCATACACTGATCACGTGACTGATCATGTACTGATTAATCATGTTCTGGTCACGTATCTATCATGCACTGATCATGTGGCTGATCATACACTGATCACGTGACTGATCATGCACAGATCACGTGGCTATCGGGCACTGATCACTTGATTTTGCATGCATTTATCACGTGGCTGATCATGCCCTAATCACATGGCTGATCATGAACTTATAACGTGACTTAGCATGCAGTGATCTCGTGTCTGAATAGTGCTGATCATGTGACTCATCAAGAATTTATCACGTGGCTATAATGCAATGATCACGAGAGTGCGCATGCAGTGATCACGTGGATGATCATACACTGATCACGTGACTGATCATGCACTGATCACGTGGCTATCATGCACTGATCACGTGACTGCACATGCACTGATCACGTCATTGTAGGCAATGATCACGTGGCTATCATGCAGTGATCACGTGGCTGATCATGCACTGATCACGTGGCTGATAATACACTGATCACGTGGCTGGTCATGCACTAATCACGTTGCTTGTCATGCACTGATCAGGTTGCTATCATGCACTGATCACGTGTCTGATTATACACTGAGCACGTGACTTCGCATGCACTGATCACGTGTCTGATCATACACTGATCACGTGACTGCGCATGCACTGATCATACACTGATCACGTGGCTGATCATGCACTAAACACGTTGCTTATCATGTACTGATCAGGTGGCTATCATGCAATGATCACGTGGCTGATCATACACTGATCACGTGACTGATCAAGCACTGATCACGTGACTGATCAAGCACTGATCACGTGTCTGATCATGCACTAATCACGATGCTTATCAGGCACTGATCAGGTGGCTATCATGCACTGATCACGTGGCTGATCATAACTGACCACGTGACTTCCCATGCACTGATCACATGTCTATCATGCACTGATCACATGACTGCTCATGCACTGATTATGTGGATGATCATACACTGATCACGTGAATGATCACGCACTGATCACGTGACTGATCTTGCACTGATCACGTGACTGCATGTACACTGATTATTGGATGATCATACACTGATCACGTGACTGATCATGCACTGAACACATGGCTGATCATACACTGATCACGTGACTGCACATGCCCTGATCACGTGGCTTATCATACAGTGATCACGTGGCTGATCATGCACTGATTACGTGGCTGACCATGTGCTGATCACGTAGCTATCATGCACTGAACAGATGGCGATCATTCACTGATCCCATGGCTGATCATGCACTGATTTCCTGACTGATCATGCACTGATCTCGTGACAGATCATGAAATGATCACGTGGATGATCATGCACTGATCATGAAGCTGATCATACACTGATCACATGACTGTGCATGCACTGATCACATGGCTGATCATGCACTTATTACGTGACTGATCATGCACTGATCACGTGCCTGATCATGCACTTATCACGTGACTGTTCATGCACTAATCAACTGGCTGATCATGCACTGATCACGAACCTGATCATACACTGATCACGTGACTGTGCATGCACTGATCACATGGCTGATCATGCACTGATCACGTGGCTGATCATGCACTGATCACGTGGCTGATCATGCACTGATCACGAAGCTGATCATACACTGATCACCTCACTGTGCATGCACTGATCACATGGCTGATCATGCACTGATCACGTGGCTGATCATGCGCTGATCACGTGGCTAATCATGCACTAATCACGTTGCTTACCATGCTCTGATCAAGTGGCTGTCATGCACTGATCACATGGCTGACCATACACTGATCACATGACTACGCAGGCACTGATCACGTGACAGATCATGCACTGATCACGTGGCTATCATGCACTGATCACGTTTCTATCATGCACTGATCACGTGACTGTGCATTAACTGAACACGTACCTGTTCATACACTGTTTACGTGGCTATCATGCACTGATCAAGTGGCTGATCATGCATTGATCAAGTGACTGATTATGCACTGATTGTGTAGCTGTCATGCACTGATCACATGACTGCGCATGCCATGATCACGTGACAGATCATGCACTGATCACATTGCGTATCATGCACTGATCACATGACGGCGCATGAACTCATCACGTGGATATTATACACTGATCAAGTGACAGAAAATTCACTAATTACGTGACTGATCATGAACTGATCACGTGGCTATCATGCACTGATCACGTGGCTGATCATACACTGATCACGAGACTGATCATGAGCTGATCACGTGCCTGATAATGCACTGATCACGTGCCTGATCATGCACTGATCAGGTGACTGATCATGCACTAATCACGTGACTATGCATGCACTGATCACATGGTTTATGATGCACTGCTCAGGTGGGTGATCGTGCACTGATCACGTGGCTGGTCATACACTGATCACGTGGCTGATCATGCATTAATCACGTTGTGGATCATGCACTGATCACGTGGCTGATAATACAGTGATCACGTGGCTGATCATGCACTGATCGCGTGGAGGATCATACAATGATCACATGACTGATCATGCTCTGATCAAGAGCCTGACCATGCACTCATCACGTGGCTGATCATACACTGATCACGTGATTGTGCATACACTGATCACGTGACAGATCATGCACGGATCACGTGGCTATCATGCACTGATCACCTGTCTATCATGCAGTGATCACGTGACTGCGCATGAAATGATCACGTACCTGTCCATGTACTGTTTTCGTGGCTATCATGCACTGATCACGTGGCTGATCGTGCATTGATCACGTGGCTGATTAGGCACTGATTGCGTAGCTGTCATGCACTGATCACATGAGTTCCCATGCCATGATTTCGTGACTGATCATGCACTGATCACGTGGCTATCATGCACTGACCACGTGGCTAATCATACATTGATCACGTAACTCATCATGCACTGATTATGAAGCTGATCTTACACTGATCACGTGACTGTGCATGCACTGATCACGTGGCTGATCATGCACTGTTCATGTGGCTGATCATGTACTGATCACTTGGCTGATCTTGCACTGATGTCGTGGCTGATCATACAGTGATCACATGACAGATCATGCACTGATCACGTGCCTCATCATGCACTGATCACGTGGCTGATCATGCACTGATCACGTAGCTATCATGCACGGAACACATGACTGCGCATGAACTAATCACAAGGATATCATACACAGATCTCGTGACAGATCATGCACTGATCACGTGACGGATCATGCACTGATCTGGTGGCTATCATGCATTGATCACGTGGTTGATCATACACTGATAACGTGTCTGATTATGCACTGATCACGTGGCTATCATGCACTGATCACGTGGCTGATCATGCACTGATCATGATGCTGATCATACACTGATCACATGACTGTGCATGCACTGATCACGTGGCTGATCATGCACTGATCACGTGGCTGATCATACACTGATCACGTGACTGATCATGTACTGATTAATCATGTTCTGGTCACGTATCTATCATGCACTGATCATGTGGCTGATCATACACTGATCACGTGACTGATCATGCACAGATCACGTGGCTATCGGGCACTGATCACTTGATTTTGCATGCATTTATCACGTGGCTGATCATGCCCTAATCACATGGCTGATCATGAACTTATAACGTGACTTAGCATGCAGTGATCTCGTGTCTGAATAGTGCTGATCATGTGACTCATCAAGAATTTATCACGTGGCTATAATGCAATGATCACGAGAGTGCGCATGCAGTGATCACGTGGATGATCATACACTGATCACGTGACTGATCATGCACTGATCACGTGGCTATCATGCACTGATCACGTGACTGCACATGCACTGATCACGTCATTGTAGGCAATGATCACGTGGCTATCATGCAGTGATCACGTGGCTGATCATGCACTGATCACGTGGCTGATAATACACTGATCACGTGGCTGGTCATGCACTAATCACGTTGCTTGTCATGCACTGATCAGGTTGCTATCATGCACTGATCACGTGTCTGATTATACACTGAGCACGTGACTTCGCATGCACTGATCACGTGTCTGATCATACACTGATCACGTGACTGCGCATGCACTGATCATACACTGATCACGTGGCTGATCATGCACTAAACACGTTGCTTATCATGTACTGATCAGGTGGCTATCATGCAATGATCACGTGGCTGATCATACACTGATCACGTGACTGATCAAGCACTGATCACGTGACTGATCAAGCACTGATCACGTGTCTGATCATGCACTAATCACGATGCTTATCAGGCACTGATCAGGTGGCTATCATGCACTGATCACGTGGCTGATCATAACTGACCACGTGACTTCCCATGCACTGATCACATGTCTATCATGCACTGATCACATGACTGCTCATGCACTGATTATGTGGATGATCATACACTGATCACGTGAATGATCACGCACTGATCACGTGACTGATCTTGCACTGATCACGTGACTGCATGTACACTGATTATTGGATGATCATACACTGATCACGTGACTGATCATGCACTGAACACATGGCTGATCATACACTGATCACGTGACTGCACATGCCCTGATCACGTGGCTTATCATACAGTGATCACGTGGCTGATCATGCACTGATTACGTGGCTGACCATGTGCTGATCACGTAGCTATCATGCACTGAACAGATGGCGATCATTCACTGATCCCATGGCTGATCATGCACTGATTTCCTGACTGATCATGCACTGATCTCGTGACAGATCATGAAATGATCACGTGGATGATCATGCACTGATCATGAAGCTGATCATACACTGATCACATGACTGTGCATGCACTGATCACATGGCTGATCATGCACTTATTACGTGACTGATCATGCACTGATCACGTGGCTGATCATGCACTGATCACGAAGCTGATCATACACTGATCACGTGACTGTGCATGCACTGATCACATGGCTGAACATACACTGATCACATGACTGCGCATGCACTGATCACGTGAAAGATCATGCACTGATCACGTGGCTTATCATGCACTGATCTCGTGGCTGATCATGCACTGATAACCTGGCTATCATACACTGATCACGTGACTAATCATGCACTCTTCACGTGCCTGATCATGCACTGATCACGTGGGTGATCATGCTCTGATAACGAGGCTGATCATACACTGATCACGTGACTGTGCGTGCACTGACAACGTGGTTGATCTTGCACTGAACACGTGGTGATCATGCACTGATTACGTGGCTGATCATACACTGATCACGTGACTGATCATGCACTCTTCACGTGCCTGATGGTGCACTGATCACGTGGCTGATCATGGACTGATTACGAAGCTGATCATACACTGATCTCGGGACTGTGCATGCACTGATCACGTGGCTGATCATGCACTGATCACGCGGTGATCATTCACTGATCACATGGCTGATCATAGACTGATAAAGTGGCTTATCATGTACTAATCACGTTGTGGATCATGCACTGATAACGTGGCTGATCATACACTGATCACATGACAGATCATGCACTGATCACGTGCCTGATCATGCACTGATCACGTGGCTGATCATGCACTGCTCATGTGACTGAGCATGCACAGATCACGTAGATATCATGCATTATCACTTGTCTATCATGCACTGAACACATGGCTGATCATTCACTGATCACGTAACTGCACATGCAGTGATCACGTGGCTGTTCAGGCACTGATCACATGGCTGATCATGCACTGATCACGTGGCTGATCATGCACTGATCACGTGGCTATCATGCCCTGATCACGTGGCTGATCATGCACTGATCACGTGGCTGTTCAGGCACTGATCACGAGCCTCATCATGCACTGATCACGTGGCTGATCATGCACTGATCACGTGGCTATCATGCCCTGATCACGTTGCTGATCATATACTGATCACATGACTGATCATGCACTGATCACGTGTCTGATCGTACACTGATCATGTGGCTGATCTTGCACTAATCACGTTGCTTATCATGCATTGATCAGGTTGCTATCATGCACTGATCACATGCCTGATCATGCACTGATCTCGATACTGATCATGCACTGGTCACGTGGCTAACATGCACTGATCACCTGGCTGATCATACACTGATCAAGTGACTGATCATGCACTGATCACGTGACTGTGCATGCCCTGATCACGTGGCTAATCATGCAGTGATCACGTTGCGCATCATGCACTGATCACATGACAGCACATGAACTGATCACGTGGACATTATACACTGCTCAAGTGACAGATCATGCACTAATCACATGAATGATCATGCACTGATCACGTGGCTATCATGTACTGATCACGTGGCTAATCATACAGAGATCAAATGGCTGATCATGCACTGATTACGTGGCTGATCATGCACAGATCACGTAGCTATCATGCACTGATCACATGGCTATCATGCACTGATCCCGTGGCTGATCATGCACTGATCACGTGACTTATCAGGCACTAGTCATGTGGTTATCATGCACTGATCACGTGGCTGATCATACACTGATCACGTGACTGATCATGCACTGATCACCTGTCTGATCATGCACTGATCACCTGACTGATCATACACTATTCACGTATCTGGGCATGCACTGAGCACATGGCTGATTATGCACAGATCAAGTGGCTGATCATGCGCTGATCACGTGGCTACTATGCACTGCTCAGGTGGCTATCATGCACTGATCACGTGGCTGATCGTACACTGATCATGTGACTGCACATGAACTGATCACGTGGCTATCATGCACTGATCACCTGTCTACCGTGAACTGATCACGTGACTGCCCATGAACTGATCACGTACCTGTTCATGCACTGTTTTCGTGGCTCTCATGCATTGATCACGTGGCTGATCTTCCATTGATCACGTGACTGATTATGCACTGATTGCGTAGCTGTCATGCACTGATCACATGAGTTCGCATGCCCTGATCACGTGGTTATCATGCACTGATCACGTGGCTAATCATACATTGATCACGTAACTCATCATGCACTGATCACGAAGCTGATCTTAAACTGATCACGTGCCTGTGCATGCACTGATCACGTGGCTGATCATGCACAGATCATGTGGCAGATCATGCACTCATCACGTGGTTAATCATACACTAACCACGTGGCTGATCATGCACTAATCACGTTGGAGATCATTCACTGATCACGTGGCTGATCATACACTGATCACGTTGCTTATCATGCACTTATCACGTGGCTGATCATGCACTGCTCATGTGACTGGGCATGCACTGATCACGTAGATATCATACATTGATCACGTGTCTATCATGCACTGAACACATGGCTGATCATACAATTATCACGTGACTGCACATTCACTGATCACGTGGCTGACCATACAGTGATCACGTGGCTGATCATGCACTGATTACATGGCTGATCATGCACTGATCACGTAGCTTTCATGCACTGATCACATGGCTATCATGCAGTGATCCCATGCCTGATCATGCATTGATCTTCATACGCATCATGAACTGGTCACGTGGCTATCATGCACTGATCACCAGGCTGATCATACACTGATCACGTGACTGATCATACACTGATCACGTGCCTGATCATGCACTTATCACGTGACTGTTCATGCACTAATCAACTGGCTGATCATGCACTGATCACGAACCTGATCATACACTGATCACGTGACTGTGCATGCACTGATCACATGGCTGATCATGCACTGATCACGTGGCTGATCATGCACTGATCACGTGGCTGATCATGCACTGATCACGAAGCTGATCATACACTGATCACCTCACTGTGCATGCACTGATCACATGGCTGACCATACACTGATCACATGACTACGCAGGCACTGCTCACGTGACAGATCATGCACTGATCACGTGGCTATCATGCACTGATCACGTGACTGTGCATTAACTGAACACGTACCTGTTCATACACTGTTTACGTGGCTATCATGCACTGATCAAGTGGCTGATCATGCATTGATCAAGTGACTGATTATGCACTGATTGTGTAGCTGTCATGCACTGATCACATGACTGCGCATGCCATGATCACGTGACAGATCATGCACTGATCACATTGCGTATCATGCACTGATCACATGACGGCGCATGAACTCATCACGTGGATATTATACACTGATCAAGTGACAGAAAATTCACTAATTACGTGACTGATCATGAACTGATCACGTGGCTATCATGCACTGATCACGTGGCTGATCATACACTGATCACGAGACTGATCATGAGCTGATCACGTGCCTGATAATGCACTGATCACGTGCCTGATCATGCACTGATCAGGTGACTGATCATGCACTAATCACGTGACTATGCATGCACTGATCACATGGTTTATGATGCACTGCTCAGGTGGGTGATCGTGCACTGATCACGTGGCTGGTCATACACTGATCACGTGGCTGATCATGCATTAATCACGTTGTGGATCATGCACTGATCACGTGGCTGATAATACAGTGATCACGTGGCTGATCATGCACTGATCGCGTGGAGGATCATACAATGATCACATGACTGATCATGCTCTGATCAAGAGCCTGACCATGCACTCATCACGTGGCTGATCATACACTGATCACGTGATTGTGCATACACTGATCACGTGACAGATCATGCACGGATCACGTGGCTATCATGCACTGATCACCTGTCTATCATGCAGTGATCACGTGACTGCGCATGAACTGATCACGTACCTGTCCATGTACTGTTTTCGTGGCTATCATGCACTGATCACGTGGCTGATCGTGCATTGATCACGTGGCTGATTAGGCACTGATTGCGTAGCTGTCATGCACTGATCACATGAGTTCCCATGCCATGATTTCGTGACTGATCATGCACTGATCACGTGGCTATCATGCACTGACCACGTGGCTAATCATACATTGATCACGTAACTCATCATGCACTGATCATGAAGCTGATCTTACACTGATCACGTGACTGTGCATGCACTGATCACGTGGCTGATCATGCACTGTTCACGTATTTGTAGGCAATGATCACGTGGCTATCATGCACTTATCACGTATCTATCATGCACTGAACACGTGGCTGATCATACACTGATCATGTGACTGCTGTTGCACAAATCACGTGACTGCACATTCACTGATCACGTTATTGAAGGCAATGATAACGTGGCTGATCCTGCACTGCTCATGTGACTGAGCATGCACTGATCACGTAGATATCATGCATTGATCACTTGTCTATCATGCACTGAACACATGGCTGATCATACACTGATCACGTGACTGCACATGCACTGATCACGTGGCTGACCATACAGTGATCATGTGGCTGATCATGCACTGATTAAGTGGCTGATCATGCACAGATCCCGTAGCTATCATGCACTGATCCCATGGCTATCATGCACTGATCCCATGGATGATTATGCACTGATCTCGAGACTGATCATGCACTGGTCACGTGGCTATCATGCACTGATAACCTGGCTGATCATACACTGATGACGTGACGGATCATGCACTGATCACGTCCCTGATCATGCACTTATCACGTGACTGATCATGCACTGATCTCGTGACTGATTATGCACTTATCACGTGACTGATCATGCACTGATCACGTGACTGATCATGCACTGATCACGTGCCTGATCATGCACTGCTCCGGTGACTAATCATGCACTGATCACGAAGCTGATCATACACTGATTACGTGACTGATCATGCACTCATCACGAAGCTGAGAATACACTGATCACTTGACTGAGCATGAACTGATCACGTGGCTGATCATGCACTGATCACGTGGTTGATCATGCTCTGATAACCTGGCTATCATACACTGATAACGTGCCTGATCATGCACTGATCTCGTGGCTGATTATCCACTGATCACGAAGCTGATCATACACTGATCACGTGACTGTGCATGTAATGATCATGTGGCTAATCATGCACTGATCACGTGGCTGATCATGTACTGATCACTTGGCTGATCTTGCACTGATGTCGTGGCTGATCATACAGTGATCACATGACAGATCATGCACTGATCACGTGCCTCATCATGCACTGATCACGTGGCTGATCATGCACTGATCACGTAGCTATCATGCACGGAACACATGACTGCGCATGAACTAATCACAAGGATATCATACACTGATCTCGTGACAGATCATGCACTGATCACGTGACGGATCATGCACTGATCTGGTGGCTATCATGCATTGATCACGTGGTTGATCATACACTGATAACGTGTCTGATTATGCACTGATCACGTGGCTATCATGCACTGATCACGTGGCTGATCATGCACTGATCATGATGCTGATCATACACTGATCACATGACTGTGCATGCACTGATAACGTGGCTGATCATGCACTGATCACGTGGCTGATCATACACTGATCACGTGACTGATCATGTACTGATTAATCATGTTCTGGTCACGTATCTATCATGCACTGATCATGTGGCTGATCATACACTGATCACGTGACTGATCATGCACAGATCACGTGGCTATCGGGCACTGATCACTTGATTTTGCATGCATTTATCACGTGGCTGATCATGCCCTAATCACATGGCTGATCATGAACTTATAACATGACTTAGCATGCAGTGATCTCGTGTCTGAATAGTGCTGATCATGTGACTCACCAATAATTTATCACGTGGCTATAATGCAATGATCATGAGAGTGCGCATGCAGTGATCACGTGGATGATCATACACTGATCACGTTACTGATCACGCACTGATCACGTGACTGATCATGCACTGATCACGTGGCTATCATGCACTGATCACGTGACTGCACATGCACTGATCACGTCATTGTAGGCAATGATCACGTGGCTATCATGCACTGGTCACGTGGCTGATCATGCACTGATCACGTGGCTGATAATACACTGATCACGTGGCTGGTCATGCACTAATCACGTTGCTTGTCATGCACTGATCAGGTTGCTATCATGCACTGATCACGTGTCTGATTATACACTGAGCACGTGACTTCGCATGCACTGATCACGTGACTGATGAAGCACTGATCACGTGTCTGATCATACACTGATCATGTGACTGCGCATGCACTGATCATACACTGATCACGTGGCTGATCATGCACTAAACACGTTGCTTATCATGTACTGATCAGGTGGCTATCATGCAATGATCACGTGACTGATCAAGCACTGATCACGTGACTGATCAAGCACTGATCACGTGACTGATCAAGCACTGATCACGTGTCTGATCATGCACTAATCACGATGCTTATCAGGCACTGATCAGGTGGCTATCATGCACTGATCACGTGGCTGATCATAACTGACCACGTGCCTTCCCATGCACTGATCACATGTCTATCATGCACTGATCACGTGACTGCTCATGCACTGATTATGTGGATGATCATACACTGATCACGTGACTGATCATGCACTGAACACATGGCTGATCATACACTGATCACGTGACTGCACATGCCCTGATCACGTGGCTTATCATACAGTGATCACGTGGCTTATCATGCACTGATTACGTGGCTGACCATGCGCTGATCACGTAGCTATCATGCACTGAACAGATGGCTATCATTCACTGATCCCATGGCTGATCATGCACTGATTTCCTGACTGATCATGCACTGATCTCGTGACGGATCATGAAATGATCACGTGGATGATCATGCACTGATCATGAAGCTGATCATACACTGATCACATGACTGTGCATGCACTGATCACATGGCTGATCATGCACTTATTACGTGACTGATCATGCACTGATCACGTGGCTGATCATGCACTGATCACGAAGCTGATCATACACTGATCACGTGACTGTGCATGCACTGATCACATGGCTGAACATACACTGATCACATGACTGCGCATGCACTGATCACGTGAAAGATCATGCACTGATCACGTGGCTTATCATGCACTGATCTCGTGGCTGATCATGCACTGATAACCTGGCTATCATACACTGATCACGTGACTAATCATGCACTCTTCACGTGCCTGATCATGCACTGATCACGTGGGTGATCATGCTCTGATAACGAGGCTGATCATACACTGATCACGTGACTGTGCGTGCACTGACAACGTGGTTGATCTTGCACTGAACACGTGGTGATCATGCACTGATTACGTGGCTGATCATACACTGATCACGTGACTGATCATGCACTCTTCACGTGCCTGATGGTGCACTGATCACGTGGCTGATCATGGACTGATTACGAAGCTGATCATACACTGATCTCGTGACTGTGCATGCACTGATCACGTGGCTGATCATGCACTGATCACGCGGTGATCATTCACTGATCACATGGCTGATCATAGACTGATAAAGTGGCTTATCATGTACTAATCACGTTGTGGATCATGCACTGATAACGTGGCTGATCATACACTGATAATGTCGCTGATCATGCACGGATCACGTGGCTGATCGTACACTTATCACATGACAGATCATGCACTGATCACGTGCCTGATCATGCACTGATCACATGGCTGATCATGCACTGCTCATGTGACTGAGCATGCACAGATCACGTAGATATTATCACTTGTCTATCATGCACTGAACACATGGCTGATCATTCACTGATCACGTAACTGCACATGCAGTGATCACGTGGCTGTTCAGGCCCTGATCACATGGCTGATCATGCACTGATCACGTGGCTGATCATGCACTGATCACGTGGCTATCATGCCCTGATCACGTGGCTGATCATGCACTGATCACGTGGCTGTTCAGGCACTGATCACGTGCCTCATCTTGCACTGATCACGTGGCTGATCATGCACTAATCACGTGGCTATCATGCCCTGATCACGTTGCTGATCATATACTGATCACGTGACTGATCATGCACTGATCACGTGTCTGATCGTACACTGATCATGTGGCTGATCTTGCACTAATCACGTTGCTTATCATGCATTGATCAGGTTGCTATCATGCACTGATCACATGCCTGATCATGCACTGATCTCGATACTGATCATGCACTGGTCACGTGGCTAACATGCACTGATCACCTGGCTGATCATACACTGATCAAGTGACTGATCATGCACTGATCACGTGACTGTGCATGCCCTGATCACGTGGCTAATCATGCAGTGATCACGTTGCGCATCATGCACTGATCACATGACAGCACATGAACTGATCACGTGGACATTATACACTGCTCAAGTGACAGATCATGCACTAATCACATGAATGATCATGCACTGATCACGTGGCTATCATGTACTGATCACGTGGCTAATCATACAGAGATCAAATGGCTGATCATGCACTGATTACGTGGCTGATCATGCACAGATCACGTAGCTATCATGCACTGATCACATGGCTATCATGCACTGATCCCGTGGCTGATCATGCACTGATCACGTGACTTATCAGGCACTAGTCATGTGGTTATCATGCACTGATCACGTGGCTGATCATACACTGATCACGTGACTGATCATGCACTGATCACGTGTCTGATCATGCACTGATCACCTGACTGATCATACACTATTCACGTATCTGGGCATGCACTGAGCACATGGCTGATTATGCACAGATCAAGTGGCTGATCATGCGCTGATCACGTGGCTACCATGCACTGCTCAGGTGGCTATCATGCACTGATCACGTGGCTGATCATACACTGATCATGTGACTGCACATGAACTGATCACGTGGCTATCATGCACTGATCACCTGTCTACCGTGAACTGATCACGTGACTGCCCATGAACTGATCACGTACCTGTTCATGCACTGTTTTCGTGGCTCTCATGCATTGATCACGTGGCTGATCTTCCATTGATCACGTGACTGATTATGCACTGATTGCGTAGCTGTCATGCACTGATCACATGAGTTCGCATGCCCTGATCACGTGGTTATCATGCACTGATCACGTGGCTAATCATACATTGATCACGTAACTCATCATGCACTGATCACGAAGCTGATCTTAAACTGATCACGTGCCTGTGCATGCACTGATCACGTGGCTGATCATGCACAGATCATGTGGCAGATCATGCACTCATCACGTGGTTAATCATACACTAACCACGTGGCTGATCATGCACTAATCACGTTGCAGATCATTCACTGATCACGTGGCTGATCATACACTGATCACGTCGCTCATCATGCACTGATCACGTCGCAGATCATACACTAACCACGTGGCTGATCATGCACTAATCACGTTGGAGATCATTCACTGATCACGTGGCTGATCATACACTGATCACGTTGCTTATCATGCACTTATCACGTGGCTGATCATGCACTGCTCATGTGACTGGGCATGCACTGATCACGTAGATATCATACATTGATCACGTGTCTATCATGCACTGAACACATGGCTGATCATACAATTATCACGTGACTGCACATTCACTGATCACGTGGCTGACCATACAGTGATCACGTGGCTGATCATGCACTGATTACATGGCTGATCATGCACTGATCACGTAGCTTTCATGCACTGATCACATGGCTATCATGCAGTGATCCCATGCCTGATCATGCACTGATCTTAATACGCATCATGAACTGGTCACGTGGCTATCATGCACTGATCACCAGGCTGATCATACACTGATCACGTGACTGATCATACACTGATCACGTGCCTGATCATGCACTTATCACGTGACTGTTCATGCACTAATCAACTGGCTGATCATGCACTGATCACGAACCTGATCATACACTGATCACGTGACTGTGCATGCACTGATCACATGGCTGATCATGCACTGATCACGTGGCTGATCATGCACTGATCACGTGGCTGATCATGCACTGATCACGAAGCTGATCATACACTGATCACCTCACTGTGCATGCACTGATCACATGGCTGATCATGCACTGATCACGTGGCTGATCATGCGCTGATCACGTGGCTAATCATGCACTAATCACGTTGCTTACCATGCTCTGATCAAGTGCCTGTCATGCACTGATCACCAGGCTGATCATACACTGATCACGTGACTGATCATACACTGATCACGTGCCTGATCATGCACTTATCACGTGACTGTTCATGCCCTAATCAACTGGCTGATCATGCACTGATCACGAACCTGATCATACACTGATCACGTGACTGTGCATGCACTGATCACATGGCTGATCATGCACTGATCACGTGGCTGATCATGCACTGATCACGTGGCTGATCATGCACTGATCACGAAGCTGATCATACACTGATCACCTCACTGTGCATGCACTGATCACATGGCTGATCATGCACTGATCACGTGGCTGATCATGCGCTGATCACGTGGCTAATCATGCACTAATCACGTTGCTTACCATGCTCTGATCAAGTGGCTGTCATGCACTGATCACATGGCT
Organism: Bos taurus; assembly: GCF_002263795.3. Taxonomy (NCBI): domain Eukaryota; kingdom Metazoa; phylum Chordata; class Mammalia; order Artiodactyla; family Bovidae; genus Bos; species Bos taurus. The sequence continues at coordinate 89,663 of NW_020190726.1, forward strand.
GACCATACACTGATCACATGACTACGCAGGCACTGATCACGTGACAGATCATGCACTGATCACGTTTCTATCATGCACTGATCACGTGACTGTGCATTAACTGAACACGTACCTGTTCATACACTGTTTACGTGGCTATCATGCACTGATCAAGTGGCTGATCATGCATTGATCAAGTGACTGATTATGCACTGATTGTGTAGCTGTCATGCACTGATCACATGACTGCGCATGCCATGATCACGTGACAGATCATGCACTGATCACATTGCGTATCATGCACTGATCACATGACGGCGCATGAACTCATCACGTGGATATTATACACTGATCAAGTGACAGAAAATTCACTAATTACGTGACTGATCATGAACTGATCACGTGGCTATCATGCACTGATCACGTGACTGATCATACACTGATCACGTGGCTGATCATACACTGATCACGAGACTGATCATGAGCTGATCACGTGCGTGATCATGCACTGATCACGTGCCTGATCATGCACTGATCACGTGGCTGATCATGCACTGCTCATGTGACTGAACATGCACAGATCACGTAGATATCATGCATTATCACTTGTCTATCATGCACTGAACACATGGCTGATCATTCACTGATCACGTAACTGCACATGCAGTGATCACGTGGCTGTTCAGGCCCTGATCACATGGCTGATCATGCACTGATCACGTGGCTGATCATGCACTGATCACGTGGCTATCATGCCCTGATCACCTGGCTGATCATGCGCTGATCACGTGGCTGTTCAGGCACTGATCACGTGCCTCATCATGCACTGATCACGTGGCTGATCATGCACTGATCACGTGGCTATCATGCCCTGATCACGTTGCTGATCATATACTGATCACGTGACTGATCATGCACTGATCACGTGTCTGATCGTACACTGATCATGTGGCTGATCTTGCACTAATCACGTTGCTTATCATGCATTGATCAGGTTGCTATCATGCACTGATCACATGCCTGATCATGCACTGATCTCGATACTGATCATGCACTGGTCACGTGGCTAACATGCACTGATCACCTGGCTGATCATACACTGATCAAGTGACTGATCATGCACTGATCACGTGACTGTGCATGCCCTGATCACGTGGCTAATCATGCAGTGATCACGTTGCGCATCATGCACTGATCACATGACAGCACATGAACTGATCACGTGGACATTATACACTGCTCAAGTGACAGATCATGCACTAATCACATGAATGATCATGCACTGATCACGTGGCTATCATGTACTGATCACGTGGCTAATCATACAGAGATCAAATGGCTGATCATGCACTGATTACGTGGCTGATCATGCACAGATCACGTAGCTATCATGCACTGATCACATGGCTATCATGCACTGATCCCGTGGCTGATCATGCACTGATCACGTGACTTATCAGGCACTAGTCATGTGGTTATCATGCACTGATCACGTGGCTGATCATACACTGATCACGTGACTGATCATGCACTGATCACCTGCCTGATCATGCACTGATCACCTGACTGATCATACACTATTCACGTATCTGGGCATGCACTGAGCACATGGCTGATTATGCACAGATCAAGTGGCTGATCATGCGCTGATCACGTGGCTACCATGCACTGCTCAGGTGGCTATCATGCACTGATCACGTGGCTGATCATACACTGATCATGTGACTGCACATGAACTGATCACGTGGCTATCATGCACTGATCACCTGTCTACCGTGAACTGATCACGTGACTGCCCATGAACTGATCACGTACCTGTTCATGCACTGTTTTCGTGGCTCTCATGCATTGATCACGTGGCTGATCTTCCATTGATCACGTGACTGATTATGCACTGATTGCGTAGCTGTCATGCACTGATCACATGAGTTCGCATGCCCTGATCACGTGGTTATCATGCACTGATCACGTGGCTAATCATACATTGATCACGTAACTCATCATGCACTGATCACGAAGCTGATCTTAAACTGATCACGTGCCTGTGCATGCACTGATCACGTGGCTGATCATGCACAGATCATGTGGCAGATCATGCACTCATCACGTGGTTAATCATACACTAACCACGTGGCTGATCATGCACTAATCACGTTGGAGATCATTCACTGATCACGTGGCTGATCATACACTGATCACGTTGCTTATCATGCACTTATCACGTGGCTGATCATGCACTGCTCATGTGACTGGGCATGCACTGATCACGTAGATATCATACATTGATCACGTGTCTATCATGCACTGAACACATGGCTGATCATACAATTATCACGTGACTGCACATTCACTGATCACGTGGCTGACCATACAGTGATCACGTGGCTGATCATGCACTGATTACATGGCTGATCATGCACTGATCACGTAGCTTTCATGCACTGATCACATGGCTATCATGCAGTGATCCCATGCCTGATCATGCACTGATCTTAATACGCATCATGAACTGGTCACGTGGCTATCATGCACTGATCACCAGGCTGATCATACACTGATCACGTGACTGATCATACACTGATCACGTGCCTGATCATGCACTTATCACGTGACTGTTCATGCACTAATCAACTGGCTGATCATGCACTGATCACGAACCTGATCATACACTGATCACGTGACTGTGCATGCACTGATCACATGGCTGATCATGCACTGATCACGTGGCTGATCATGCACTGATCACGTGGCTGATCATGCACTGATCACGAAGCTGATCATACACTGATCACCTCACTGTGCATGCACTGATCACATGGCTGATCATGCACTGATCACGTGGCTGATCATGCGCTGATCACGTGGCTAATCATGCACTAATCACGTTGCTTACCATGCTCTGATCAAGTGGCTGTCATGCACTGATCACATGGCTGACCATACACTGATCACATGACTACGCAGGCACTGATCACGTGACAGATCATGCACTGATCACGTGGCTATCATGCACTGATCACGTTTCTATCATGCACTGATCACGTGACTGTGCATTAACTGAACACGTACCTGTTCATACACTGTTTACGTGGCTATCATGCACTGATCAAGTGGCTGATCATGCATTGATCAAGTGACTGATTATGCACTGATTGTGTAGCTGTCATGCACTGATCACATGACTGCGCATGCCATGATCACGTGACAGATCATGCACTGATCACATTGCGTATCATGCACTGATCACATGACGGCGCATGAACTCATCACGTGGATATTATACACTGATCAAGTGACAGAAAATTCACTAATTACGTGACTGATCATGAACTGATCACGTGGCTATCATGCACTGATCACGTGGCTGATCATACACTGATCACGAGACTGATCATGAGCTGATCACGTGCCTGATAATGCACTGATCACGTGCCTGATCATGCACTGATCAGGTGACTGATCATGCACTAATCACGTGACTATGCATGCACTGATCACATGGTTTATGATGCACTGCTCAGGTGGGTGATCGTGCACTGATCACGTGGCTGGTCATACACTGATCACGTGGCTGATCATGCATTAATCACGTTGTGGATCATGCACTGATCACGTGGCTGATAATACAGTGATCACGTGGCTGATCATGCACTGATCGCGTGGAGGATCATACAATGATCACATGACTGATCATGCTCTGATCAAGAGCCTGACCATGCACTCATCACGTGGCTGATCATACACTGATCACGTGATTGTGCATACACTGATCACGTGACAGATCATGCACGGATCACGTGGCTATCATGCACTGATCACCTGTCTATCATGCAGTGATCACGTGACTGCGCATGAACTGATCACGTACCTGTCCATGTACTGTTTTCGTGGCTATCATGCACTGATCACGTGGCTGATTAGGCACTGATTGCGTAGCTGTCATGCACTGATCACATGAGTTCCCATGCCATGATTTCGTGACTGATCATGCACTGATCACGTGGCTATCATGCACTGACCACGTGGCTAATCATACATTGATCACGTAACTCATCATGCACTGATTATGAAGCTGATCTTACACTGATCACGTGACTGTGCATGCACTGATCACGTGGCTGATCATGCACTGTTCACGTGGCTGATCATGTACTGATCACTTGGCTGATCTTGCACTGATGTCGTGGCTGATCATACAGTGATCACATGACAGATCATGCACTGATCACGTGCCTCATCATGCACTGATCACGTGGCTGATCATGCACTGATCACGTAGCTATCATGCACGGAACACATGACTGCGCATGAACTAATCACAAGGATATCATACACAGATCTCGTGACAGATCATGCACTGATCACGTGACGGATCATGCACTGATCTGGTGGCTATCATGCATTGATCACGTGGTTGATCATACACTGATAACGTGTCTGATTATGCACTGATCACGTGGCTATCATGCACTGATCACGTGGCTGATCATGCACTGATCATGATGCTGATCATACACTGATCACATGACTGTGCATGCACTGATCACGTGGCTGATCATGCACTGATCACGTGGCTGATCATACACTGATCACGTGACTGATCATGTACTGATTAATCATGTTCTGGTCACGTATCTATCATGCACTGATCATGTGGCTGATCATACACTGATCACGTGACTGATCATGCACAGATCACGTGGCTATCGGGCACTGATCACTTGATTTTGCATGCATTTATCACGTGGCTGATCATGCCCTAATCACATGGCTGATCATGAACTTATAACGTGACTTAGCATGCAGTGATCTCGTGTCTGAATAGTGCTGATCATGTGACTCATCAAGAATTTATCACGTGGCTATAATGCAATGATCACGAGAGTGCGCATGCAGTGATCACGTGGATGATCATACACTGATCACGTGACTGATCATGCACTGATCACGTGGCTATCATGCACTGATCACGTGACTGCACATGCACTGATCACGTCATTGTAGGCAATGATCACGTGGCTATCATGCAGTGATCACGTGGCTGATCATGCACTGATTACGTGGCTGACCATGCGCTGATCACGTAGCTATCATGCACTGAACAGATGGCGATCATTCACTGATCCCATGGCTGATCATGCACTGATTTCCTGACTGATCATGCACTGATCTCGTGACAGATCATGAAATGATCACGTGGATGATCATGCACTGATCATGAAGCTGATCATACACTGATCACATGACTGTGCATGCACTGATCACATGGCTGATCATGCACTTATTACGTGACTGATCATGCACTGATCACGTGGCTGATCATGCACTGATCACGAAGCTGATCATACACTGATCACGTGACTGTGCATGCACTGATCACATGGCTGAACATACACTGATCACATGACTGCGCATGCACTGATCACGTGAAAGATCATGCACTGATCACGTGGCTTATCATGCACTGATCTCGTGGCTGATCATGCACTGATAACCTGGCTATCATACACTGATCACGTGACTAATCATGCACTCTTCACGTGCCTGATCATGCACTGATCACGTGGGTGATCATGCTCTGATAACGAGGCTGATCATACACTGATCACGTGACTGTGCGTGCACTGACAACGTGGTTGATCTTGCACTGAACACGTGGTGATCATGCACTGATTACGTGGCTGATCATACACTGATCACGTGACTGATCATGCACTCTTCACGTGCCTGATGGTGCACTGATCACGTGGCTGATCATGGACTGATTACGAAGCTGATCATACACTGATCTCGGGACTGTGCATGCACTGATCACGTGGCTGATCATGCACTGATCACGCGGTGATCATTCACTGATCACATGGCTGATCATAGACTGATAAAGTGGCTTATCATGTACTAATCACGTTGTGGATCATGCACTGATAACGTGGCTGATCATACACTGATCACATGACAGATCATGCACTGATCACGTGCCTGATCATGCACTGATCACGTGGCTGATCATGCACTGCTCATGTGACTGAGCATGCACAGATCACGTAGATATCATGCATTATCACTTGTCTATCATGCACTGAACACATGGCTGATCATTCACTGATCACGTAACTGCACATGCAGTGATCACGTGGCTGTTCAGGCACTGATCACATGGCTGATCATGCACTGATCACGTGGCTGATCATGCACTGATCACGTGGCTATCATGCCCTGATCACGTGGCTGATCATGCACTGATCACGTGGCTGTTCAGGCACTGATCACGTGCCTCATCATGCACTGATCACGTGGCTGATCATGCACTGATCACGTGGCTATCATGCCCTGATCACGTTGCTGATCATATACTGATCACGTGACTGATCATGCACTGATCACGTGTCTGATCGTACCACTGATCATGTGGCTGATCTTGCACTAATCACGTTGCTTATCATGCATTGATCAGGTTGCTATCATGCACTGATCACATGCCTGATCATGCACTGATCTCGATACTGATCATGCACTGGTCACGTGGCTAACATGCACTGATCACCTGGCTGATCATACACTGATCAAGTGACTGATCATGCACTGATCACGTGACTGTGCATGCCCTGATCACGTGGCTAATCATGCAGTGATCACGTTGCGCATCATGCACTGATCACATGACAGCACATGAACTGATCACGTGGACATTATACACTGCTCAAGTGACAGATCATGCACTAATCACATGAATGATCATGCACTGATCACGTGGCTATCATGTACTGATCACGTGGCTAATCATACAGAGATCAAATGGCTGATCATGCACTGATTACGTGGCTGATCATGCACAGATCACGTAGCTATCATGCACTGATCACATGGCTATCATGCACTGATCCCGTGGCTGATCATGCACTGATCACGTGACTTATCAGGCACTAGTCATGTGGTTATCATGCACTGATCACGTGGCTGATCATACACTGATCACGTGACTGATCATGCACTGATCACCTGTCTGATCATGCACTGATCACCTGACTGATCATACACTATTCACGTATCTGGGCATGCACTGAGCACATGGCTGATTATGCACAGATCAAGTGGCTGATCATGCGCTGATCACGTGGCTACCATGCACTGCTCAGGTGGCTATCATGCACTGATCACGTGGCTAATCATACACTGATCATGTGACTGCACATGAACTGATCACGTGGCTATCATGCACTGATCACCTGTCTACCGTGAACTGATCACGTGACTGCCCATGAACTGATCACGTACCTGTTCATGCACTGTTTTCGTGGCTCTCATGCATTGATCACGTGGCTGATCTTCCATTGATCACGTGACTGATTATGCACTGATTGCGTAGCTGTCATGCACTGATCACATGAGTTCGCATGCCCTGATCACGTGGTTATCATGCACTGATCACGTGGCTAATCATACATTGATCACGTAACTCATCATGCACTGATCACGAAGCTGATCTTAAACTGATCACGTGCCTGTGCATGCACTGATCACGTGGCTGATCATGCACAGATCATGTGGCAGATCATGCACTCATCACGTGGTTAATCATACACTAACCACGTGGCTGATCATGCACTAATCACGTTGGAGATCATTCACTGATCACGTGGCTGATCATACACTGATCACGTTGCTTATCATGCACTTATCACGTGGCTGATCATGCACTGCTCATGTGACTGGACATGCACTGATCACGTAGATATCATACATTGATCACGTGTCTATCATGCACTGAACACATGGCTGATCATACAATTATCACGTGACTGCACATTCACTGATCACGTGGCTGACCATACAGTGATCACGTGGCTGATCATGCACTGATTACATGGCTGATCATGCACTGATCACGTAGCTTTCATGCACTGATCACATGGCTATCATGCAGTGATCCCATGCCTGATCATGCACTGATCTTAATACGCATCATGAACTGGTCACGTGGCTATCATGCACTGATCACCAGGCTGATCATACACTGATCACGTGACTGATCATACACTGATCACGTGCCTGATCATGCACTTATCACGTGACTGTTCATGCACTAATCAACTGGCTGATCATGCACTGATCACGAACCTGATCATACACTGATCACGTGACTGTGCATGCACTGATCACATGGCTGATCATGCACTGATCACGTGGCTGATCATGCACTGATCACGTGGCTGATCATGCACTGATCACGAAGCTGATCATACACTGATCACCTCACTGTGCATGCACTGATCACATGGCTGATCATGCACTGATCACGTGGCTGATCATGCGCTGATCACGTGGCTAATCATGCACTAATCACGTTGCTTACCATGCTCTGATCAAGTGGCTGTCATGCACTGATCACATGGCTGACCATACACTGATCACATGACTACGCAGGCACTGATCACGTGACAGATCATGCACTGATCACGTGGCTATCATGCACTGATCACGTTTCTATCATGCACTGATCACGTGACTGTGCATTAACTGAACACGTACCTGTTCATACACTGTTTACGTGGCTATCATGCACTGATCAAGTGGCTGATCATGCATTGATCAAGTGACTGATTATGCACTGATTGTGTAGCTGTCATGCACTGATCACATGACTGCGCATGCCATGATCACGTGACAGATCATGCACTGATCACATTGCGTATCATGCACTGATCACATGACGGCGCATGAACTCATCACGTGGATATTATACACTGATCAAGTGACAGAAAATTCACTAATTACGTGACTGATCATGAACTGATCACGTGGCTATCATGCACTGATCACGTGGCTGATCATACACTGATCACGAGACTGATCATGAGCTGATCACGTGCCTGATAATGCACTGATCACGTGCCTGATCATGCACTGATCAGGTGACTGATCATGCACTAATCACGTGACTATGCATGCACTGATCACATGGTTTATGATGCACTGCTCAGGTGGGTGATCGTGCACTGATCACGTGGCTGGTCATACACTGATCACGTGGCTGATCATGCATTAATCACGTTGTGGATCATGCACTGATCACGTGGCTGATAATACAGTGATCACGTGGCTGATCATGCACTGATCGCGTGGAGGATCATACAATGATCACATGACTGATCATGCTCTGATCAAGAGCCTGACCATGCACTCATCACGTGGCTGATCATACACTGATCACGTGATTGTGCATACACTGATCACGTGACAGATCATGCACGGATCACGTGGCTATCATGCACTGATCACCTGTCTATCATGCAGTGATCACGTGACTGCGCATGAACTGATCACGTACCTGTCCATGTACTGTTTTCGTGGCTATCATGCACTGATCACGTGGCTGATCGTGCATTGATCACGTGGCTGATTAGGCACTGATTGCGTAGCTGTCATGCACTGATCACATGAGTTCCCATGCCATGATTTCGTGACTGATCATGCACTGATCACGTGGCTATCATGCACTGACCACGTGGCTAATCATACATTGATCACGTAACTCATCATGCACTGATTATGAAGCTGATCTTACACTGATCACGTGACTGTGCATGCACTGATCACGTGGCTGATCATGCACTGTTCACGTGGCTGATCATGTACTGATCACTTGGCTGATCTTGCACTGATGTCGTGGCTGATCATACAGTGATCACATGACAGATCATGCACTGATCACGTGCCTCATCATGCACTGATCACGTGGCTGATCATGCACTGATCACGTAGCTATCATGCACGGAACACATGACTGCGCATGAACTAATCACAAGGATATCATACACAGATCTCGTGACAGATCATGCACTGATCACGTGACGGATCATGCACTGATCTGGTGGCTATCATGCATTGATCACGTGGTTGATCATACACTGATAACGTGTCTGATTATGCACTGATCACGTGGCTATCATGCACTGATCACGTGGCTGATCATGCACTGATCATGATGCTGATCATACACTGATCACATGACTGTGCATGCACTGATCACGTGGCTGATCATGCACTGATCACGTGGCTGATCATACACTGATCACGTGACTGATCATGTACTGATTAATCATGTTCTGGTCACGTATCTATCATGCACTGATCATGTGGCTGATCATACACTGATCACGTGACTGATCATGCACAGATCACGTGGCTATCGGGCACTGATCACTTGATTTTGCATGCATTTATCACGTGGCTGATCATGCCCTAATCACATGGCTGATCATGAACTTATAACGTGACTTAGCATGCAGTGATCTCGTGTCTGAATAGTGCTGATCATGTGACTCATCAAGAATTTATCACGTGGCTATAATGCAATGAACACGAGAGTGCGCATGCAGTGATCACGTGGATGATCATACACTGATCACGTGACTGATCATGCACTGATCACGTGGCTATCATGCACTGATCACGTGACTGCACATGCACTGATCACGTCATTGTAGGCAATGATCACGTGGCTATCATGCAGTGATCACGTGGCTGATCATGCACTGATCACGTGGCTGATAATACACTGATCACGTGGCTGGTCATGCACTAATCACGTTGCTTGTCATGCACTGATCAGGTTGCTATCATGCACTGATCACGTGTCTGATTATACACTGAGCACGTGACTTCGCATGCACTGATCACGTGTCTGATCATACACTGATCACGTGACTGCGCATGCACTGATCATACACTGATCACGTGGCTGATCATGCACTAAACACGTTGCTTATCATGTACTGATCAGGTGGCTATCATGCAATGATCACGTGGCTGATCATACACTGATCACGTGACTGATCAAGCACTGATCACGTGACTGATCAAGCACTGATCACGTGTCTGATCATGCACTAATCACGATGCTTATCAGGCACTGATCAGGTGGCTATCATGCACTGATCACGTGGCTGATCATAACTGACCACGTGACTTCCCATGCACTGATCACATGTCTATCATGCACTGATCACATGACTGCTCATGCACTGATTATGTGGATGATCATACACTGATCACGTGAATGATCACGCACTGATCACGTGACTGATCTTGCACTGATCACGTGACTGCATGTACACTGATTATTGGATGATCATACACTGATCACGTGACTGATCATGCACTGAACACATGGCTGATCATACACTGATCACGTGACTGCACATGCCCTGATCACGTGGCTTATCATACAGTGATCACGTGGCTGATCATGCACTGATTACGTGGCTGACCATGCGCTGATCACGTAGCTATCATGCACTGAACAGATGGCTATCATTCACTGATCCCATGGCTGATCATGCACTGATTTCCTGACTGATCATGCACTGATCTCCTGACGGATCATGAAATGATCACGTGGATGATCATGCACTGATCATGAAGCTGATCATACACTGATCACATGACTGTGCATGCACTGATCACATGGCTGATCATGCACTTATTACGTGACTGATCATGCACTGATCACGTGGCTGATCATGCACTGATCACGAAGCTGATCATACACTGATCACGTGACTGTGCATGCACTGATCACATGGCTGAACATACACTGATCACATGACTGCGCATGCACTGATCACGTGAAAGATCATGCACTGATCACGTGGCTTATCATGCACTGATCTCGTGGCTGATCATGCACTGATAACCTGGCTATCATACACTGATCACGTGACTAATCATGCACTCTTCACGTGCCTGATCATGCACTGATCACGTGGGTGATCATGCTCTGATAACGAGGCTGATCATACACTGATCACGTGACTGTGCGTGCACTGACAACGTGGTTGATCTTGCACTGAACACGTGGTGATCATGCACTGATTACGTGGCTGATCATACACTGATCACGTGACTGATCATGCACTCTTCACGTGCCTGATGGTGCACTGATCACGTGGCTGATCATGGACTGATTACGAAGCTGATCATACACTGATCTCGGGACTGTGCATGCACTGATCACGTGGCTGATCATGCACTTATCACGCGGTGATCATTCACTGATCACATGGCTGATCATAGACTGATAAAGTGGCTTATCATGTACTAATCACGTTGTGGATCATGCACTGATAACGTGGCTGATCATACACTGATCACATGACAGATCATGCACTGATCACGTGCCTGATCATGCACTGATCACGTGGCTGATCATGCACTGCTCATGTGACTGAGCATGCACAGATCACGTAGATATCATGCATTATCACTTGTCTATCATGCACTGAACACATGGCTGATCATTCACTGATCACGTAACTGCACATGCAGTGATCACGTGGCTGTTCAGGCACTGATCACATGGCTGATCATGCACTGATCACGTGGCTGATCATGCACTGATCACGTGGCTATCATGCCCTGATCACGTGGCTGATCATGCACTGATCACGTGGCTGTTCAGGCACTGATCACGTGCCTCATCATGCACTGATCACGTGGCTGATCATGCACTGATCACGTGGCTATCATGCCCTGATCACGTTGCTGATCATATACTGATCACGTGACTGATCATGCACTGATCACGTGTCTGATCATACACTGATCATGTGGCTGATCTTGCACTAATCACGTTGCTTATCATGCATTGATCAGGTTGCTATCATGCACTGATCACATGCCTGATCATGCACTGATCTCGATACTGATCATGCACTGGTCACGTGGCTAACATGCACTGATCACCTGGCTGATCATACACTGATCAAGTGACTGATCATGCACTGATCACGTGACTGTGCATGCCCTGATCACGTGGCTAATCATGCAGTGATCACGTTGCGCATCATGCACTGATCACATGACAGCACATGAACTGATCACGTGGACATTATACACTGCTCAAGTGACAGATCATGCACTAATCACATGAATGATCATGCACTGATCACGTGGCTATCATGTACTGATCACGTGGCTAATCATACAGAGATCAAATGGCTGATCATGCACTGATTACGTGGCTGATCATGCACAGATCACGTAGCTATCATGCACTGATCACATGGCTATCATGCACTGATCCCGTGGCTGATCATGCACTGATCACGTGACTTATCAGGCACTAGTCATGTGGTTATCATGCACTGATCACGTGGCTGATCATACACTGATCACGTGACTGATCATGCACTGATCACCTGTCTGATCATGCACTGATCACCTGACTGATCATACACTATTCACGTATCTGGGCATGCACTGAGCACATGGCTGATTATGCACAGATCAAGTGGCTGATCATGCGCTGATCACGTGGCTACCATGCACTGCTCAGGTGGCTATCATGCACTGATCACGTGGCTGATCATACACTGATCATGTGACTGCACATGAACTGATCACGCGGCTATCATGCACTGATCACCTGTCTACCGTGAACTGATCACGTGACTGCCCATGAACTGATCACGTACCTGTTCATGCACTGTTTTCGTGGCTCTCATGCATTGATCACGTGGCTGATCTTCCATTGATCACGTGACTGATTATGCACTGATTGCGTAGCTGTCATGCACTGATCACATGAGTTCGCATGCCCTGATCACGTGGTTATCATGCACTGATCACGTGGCTAATCATACATTGATCACGTAACTCATCATGCACTGATCACGAAGCTGATCTTAAACTGATCACGTGCCTGTGCATGCACTGATCACGTGGCTGATCATGCACAGATCATGTGGCAGATCATGCACTCATCACGTGGTTAATCATACACTAACCACGTGGCTGATCATGCACTAATCACGTTGGAGATCATTCACTGATCACGTGGCTGATCATACACTGATCACGTTGCTTATCATGCACTTATCACGTGGCTGATCATGCACTGCTCATGTGACTGGGCATGCACTGATCACGTAGATATCATACATTGATCACGTGTCTATCATGCACTGAACACATGGCTGATCATACAATTATCACGTGACTGCACATTCACTGATCACGTGGCTGACCATACAGTGATCACGTGGCTGATCATGCACTGATTACATGGCTGATCATGCACTGATCACGTAGCTTTCATGCACTGATCACATGGCTATCATGCAGTGATCCCATGCCTGATCATGCACTGATCTTAATACGCATCATGAACTGGTCACGTGGCTATCATGCACTGATCACCAGGCTGATCATACACTGATCACGTGACTGATCATACACTGATCACGTGCCTGATCATGCACTTATCACGTGACTGTTCATGCACTAATCAACTGGCTGATCATGCACTGATCACGAACCTGATCATACACTGATCACGTGACTGTGCATGCACTGATCACATGGCTGATCATGCACTGATCACGTGGCTGATCATGCACTGATCACGTGGCTGATCATGCACTGATCACGAAGCTGATCATACACTGATCACCTCACTGTGCATGCACTGATCACATGGCTGATCATGCACTGATCACGTGGCTGATCATGCGCTGATCACGTGGCTAATCATGCACTAATCACGTTGCTTACCATGCTCTGATCAAGTGGCTGTCATGCACTGATCACATGGCTGACCATACACTGATCACATGACTACGCAGGCACTGATCACGTGACAGATCATGCACTGATCACGTGGCTATCATGCACTGATCACGTTTCTATCATGCACTGATCACGTGACTGTGCATTAACTGAACACGTACCTGTTCATACACTGTTTACGTGGCTATCATGCACTGATCAAGTGGCTGATCATGCATTGATCAAGTGACTGATTATGCACTGATTGTGTAGCTGTCATGCACTGATCACATGACTGCGCATGCCATGATCACGTGACAGATCATGCACTGATCACATTGCGTATCATGCACTGATCACATGACGGCGCATGAACTCATCACGTGGATATTATACACTGATCAAGTGACAGAAAATTCACTAATTACGTGACTGATCATGAACTGATCACGTGGCTATCATGCACTGATCACGTGGCTGATCATACACTGATCACGAGACTGATCATGAGCTGATCACGTGCCTGATAATGCACTGATCACGTGCCTGATCATGCACTGATCAGGTGACTGATCATGCACTAATCACGTGACTATGCATGCACTGATCACATGGTTTATGATGCACTGCTCAGGTGGGTGATCGTGCACTGATCACGTGGCTGGTCATACACTGATCACGTGGCTGATCATGCATTAATCACGTTGTGGATCATGCACTGATCACGTGGCTGATAATACAGTGATCACGTGGCTGATCATGCACTGATCGCGTGGAGGATCATACAATGATCACATGACTGATCATGCTCTGATCAAGAGCCTGACCATGCACTCATCACGTGGCTGATCATACACTGATCACGTGATTGTGCATACACTGATCACGTGACAGATCATGCACGGATCACGTGGCTATCATGCACTGATCACCTGTCTATCATGCAGTGATCACGTGACTGCGCATGAACTGATCACGTACCTGTCCATGTACTGTTTTCGTGGCTATCATGCACTGATCACGTGGCTGATCGTGCATTGATCACGTGGCTGATTAGGCACTGATTGCGTAGCTGTCATGCACTGATCACATGAGTTCCCATGCCATGATTTCGTGACTGATCATGCACTGATCACGTGGCTATCATGCACTGACCACGTGGCTAATCATACATTGATCACGTAACTCATCATGCACTGATTATGAAGCTGATCTTACACTGATCACGTGACTGTGCATGCACTGATCACGTGGCTGATCATGCACTGTTCACGTGGCTGATCATGTACTGATCACTTGGCTGATCTTGCACTGATGTCGTGGCTGATCATACAGTGATCACATGACAGATCATGCACTGATCACGTGCCTCATCATGCACTGATCACGTGGCTGATCATGCACTGATCACGTAGCTATCATGCACGGAACACATGACTGCGCATGAACTAATCACAAGGATATCATACACAGATCTCGTGACAGATCATGCACTGATCACGTGACGGATCATGCACTGATCTGGTGGCTATCATGCATTGATCACGTGGTTGATCATACACTGATAACGTGTCTGATTATGCACTGATCACGTGGCTATCATGCACTGATCACGTGGCTGATCATGCACTGATCATGATGCTGATCATACACTGATCACATGACTGTGCATGCACTGATCACGTGGCTGATCATGCACTGATCACGTGGCTGATCATACACTGATCACGTGACTGATCATGTACTGATTAATCATGTTCTGGTCACGTATCTATCATGCACTGATCATGTGGCTGATCATACACTGATCACGTGACTGATCATGCACAGATCACGTGGCTATCGGGCACTGATCACTTGATTTTGCATGCATTTATCACGTGGCTGATCATGCCCTAATCACATGGCTGATCATGAACTTATAACGTGACTTAGCATGCAGTGATCTCGTGTCTGAATAGTGCTGATCATGTGACTCATCAAGAATTTATCACGTGGCTATAATGCAATGAACACGAGAGTGCGCATGCAGTGATCACGTGGATGATCACGCACTGATCACGTGACTGATCATGCACTGATCACGTGGCTATCATGCACTGATCACGTGACTGCACATGCACTGATCACGTCATTGTAGGCAATGATCACGTGGCTATCATGCAGTGATCACGTGGCTGATCATGCACTGATCACGTGGCTGATAATACACTGATCACGTGGCTGGTCATGCACTAATCACGTTGCTTGTCATGCACTGATCAGGTTGCTATCATGCACTGATCACGTGTCTGATTATACACTGAGCACGTGACTTCGCATGCACTGATCACGTGTCTGATCATACACTGATCACGTGACTGCGCATGCACTGATCATACACTGATCACGTGGCTGATCATGCACTAAACACGTTGCTTATCATGTACTGATCAGGTGGCTATCATGCAATGATCACGTGGCTGATCATACACTGATCACGTGACTGATCAAGCACTGATCACGTGACTGATCAAGCACTGATCACGTGTCTGATCATGCACTAATCACGATGCTTATCAGGCACTGATCAGGTGGCTATCATGCACTGATCACGTGGCTGATCATAACTGACCACGTGACTTCCCATGCACTGATCACATGTCTATCATGCACTGATCACATGACTGCTCATGCACTGATTATGTGGATGATCATACACTGATCACGTGAATGATCACGCACTGATCACGTGACTGATCTTGCACTGATCACGTGACTGCATGTACACTGATTATTGGATGATCATACACTGATCACGTGACTGATCATGCACTGAACACATGGCTGATCATACACTGATCACGTGACTGCACATGCCCTGATCACGTGGCTTATCATACAGTGATCACGTGGCTGATCATGCACTGATTACGTGGCTGACCATGCGCTGATCACGTAGCTATCATGCACTGAACAGATGGCGATCATTCACTGATCCCATGGCTGATCATGCACTGATTTCCTGACTGATCATGCACTGATCTCGTGACAGATCATGAAATGATCACGTGGATGATCATGCACTGATCATGAAGCTGATCATACACTGATCACATGACTGTGCATGCACTGATCACATGGCTGATCATGCACTTATTACGTGACTGATCATGCACTGATCACGTGGCTGATCATGCACTGATCACGAAGCTGATCATACACTGATCACGTGACTGTGCATGCACTGATCACATGGCTGAACATACACTGTTCACATGACTGCGCATGCACTGATCACGTGAAAGATCATGCACTGATCACGTGGCTTATCATGCACTGATCTCGTGGCTGATCATGCACTGATAACCTGGCTATCATACACTGATCACGTGACTAATCATGCACTCTTCACGTGCCTGATCATGCACTGATCACGTGGGTGATCATGCTCTGATAACGAGGCTGATCATACACTGATCACGTGACTGTGCGTGCACTGACAACGTGGTTGATCTTGCACTGAACACGTGGTGATCATGCACTGATTACGTGGCTGATCATACACTGATCACGTGACTGATCATGCACTCTTCACGTGCCTGATGGTGCACTGATCACGTGGCTGATCATGGACTGATTACGAAGCTGATCATACACTGATCTCGGGACTGTGCATGCACTGATCACGTGGCTGATCATGCACTGATCACGCGGTGATCATTCACTGATCACATGGCTGATCATAGACTGATAAAGTGGCTTATCATGTACTAATCACGTTGTGGATCATGCACTGATAACGTGGCTGATCATACACTGATCACATGACAGATCATGCACTGATCACGTGCCTGATCATGCACTGATCACGTGGCTGATCATGCACTGCTCATGTGACTGAGCATGCACAGATCACGTAGATATCATGCATTATCACTTGTCTATCATGCACTGAACACATGGCTGATCATTCACTGATCACGTAACTGCACATGCAGTGATCACGTGGCTGTTCAGGCACTGATCACATGGCTGATCATGCACTGATCACGTGGCTGATCATGCACTGATCACGTGGCTATCATGCCCTGATCACGTGGCTGATCATGCACTGATCACGTGGCTGTTCAGGCACTGATCACGAGCCTCATCATGCACTGATCACGTGGCTGATCATGCACTGATCACGTGGCTATCATGCCCTGATCACGTTGCTGATCATATACTGATCACGTGACTGATCATGCACTGATCACGTGTCTGATCGTACACTGATCATGTGGCTGATCTTGCACTAATCACGTTGCTTATCATGCATTGATCAGGTTGCTATCATGCACTGATCACATGCCTGATCATGCACTGATCTCGATACTGATCATGCACTGGTCACGTGGCTAACATGCACTGATCACCTGGCTGATCATACACTGATCAAGTGACTGATCATGCACTGATCACGTGACTGTGCATGCCCTGATCACGTGGCTAATCATGCAGTGATCACGTTGCGCATCATGCACTGATCACATGACAGCACATGAACTGATCACGTGGACATTATACACTGCTCAAGTGACAGATCATGCACTAATCACATGAATGATCATGCACTGATCACGTGGCTATCATGTACTGATCACGTGGCTAATCATACAGAGATCAAATGGCTGATCATGCACTGATTACGTGGCTGATCATGCACAGATCACGTAGCTATCATGCACTGATCACATGGCTATCATGCACTGATCCCGTGGCTGATCATGCACTGATCACGTGACTTATCAGGCACTAGTCATGTGGTTATCATGCACTGATCACGTGGCTGATCATACACTGATCACGTGACTGATCATGCACTGATCACCTGCCTGATCATGCACTGATCACCTGACTGATCATACACTATTCACGTATCTGGGCATGCACTGAGCACATGGCTGATTATGCACAGATCAAGTGGCTGATCATGCGCTGATCACGTGGCTACCATGCACTGCTCAGGTGGCTATCATGCACTGATCACGTGGCTGATCATACACTGATCATGTGACTGCACATGAACTGATCACGTGGCTATCATGCACTGATCACCTGTCTACCGTGAACTGATCACGTGACTGCCCATGAACTGATCACGTACCTGTTCATGCACTGTTTTCGTGGCTCTCATGCATTGATCACGTGGCTGATCTTCCATTGATCACGTGACTGATTATGCACTGATTGCGTAGCTGTCATGCACTGATCACATGAGTTCGCATGCCCTGATCACGTGGTTATCATGCACTGATCACGTGGCTAATCATACATTGATCACGTAACTCATCATGCACTGATCACGAAGCTGATCTTAAACTGATCACGTGCCTGTGCATGCACTGATCACGTGGCTGATCATGCACAGATCATGTGGCAGATCATGCACTCATCACGTGGTTAATCATACACTAACCACGTGGCTGATCATGCACTAATCACGTTGGAGATCATTCACTGATCACGTGGCTGATCATACACTGATCACGTTGCTTATCATGCACTTATCACGTGGCTGATCATGCACTGCTCATGTGACTGGGCATGCACTGATCACGTAGATATCATACATTGATCACGTGTCTATCATGCACTGAACACATGGCTGATCATACAATTATCACGTGACTGCACATTCACTGATCACGTGGCTGACCATACAGTGATCACGTGGCTGATCATGCACTGATTACATGGCTGATCATGCACTGATCACGTAGCTTTCATGCACTGATAACATGGCTATCATGCAGTGATCCCATGCCTGATCATGCACTGATCTTAATACGCATCATGAACTGGTCACGTGGCTATCATGCACTGATCACCAGGCTGATCATACACTGATCACGTGACTGATCATACACTGATCACGTGCCTGATCATGCACTTATCACGTGACTGTTCATGCACTAATCAACTGGCTGATCATGCACTGATCACGAACCTGATCATACACTGATCACGTGACTGTGCATGCACTGATCACATGGCTGATCATGCACTGATCACGTGGCTGATCATGCACTGATCACGTGGCTGATCATGCACTGATCACGAAGCTGATCATACACTGATCACCTCACTGTGCATGCACTGATCACATGGCTGATCATGCACTGATCACGTGGCTGATCATGCGCTGATCACGTGGCTAATCATGCACTAATCACGTTGCTTACCATGCTCTGATCAAGTGGCTGTCATGCACTGATCACATGGCTGACCATACACTGATCACATGACTACGCAGGCACTGCTCACGTGACAGATCATGCACTGATCACGTGGCTATCATGCACTGATCACGTTTCTATCATGCACTGATCACGTGACTGTGCATTAACTGAACACGTACCTGTTCATACACTGTTTACGTGGCTATCATGCACTGATCAAGTGGCTGATCATGCATTGATCAAGTGACTGATTATGCACTGATTGTGTAGCTGTCATGCACTGATCACATGACTGCGCATGCCATGATCACGTGACAGATCATGCACTGATCACATTGCGTATCATGCACTGATCACATGACGGCGCATGAACTCATCACGTGGATATTATACACTGATCAAGTGACAGAAAATTCACTAATTACGTGACTGATCATGAACTGATCACGTGGCTATCATGCACTGATCACGTGGCTGATCATACACTGATCACGAGACTGATCATGAGCTGATCACGTGCCTGATAATGCACTGATCACGTGCCTGATCATGCACTGATCAGGTGACTGATCATGCACTAATCACGTGACTATGCATGCACTGATCACATGGTTTATGATGCACTGCTCAGGTGGGTGATCGTGCACTGATCACGTGGCTGGTCATACACTGATCACGTGGCTGATCATGCATTAATCACGTTGTGGATCATGCACTGATCACGTGGCTGATAATACAGTGATCACGTGGCTGATCATGCACTGATCGCGTGGAGGATCATACAATGATCACATGACTGATCATGCTCTGATCAAGAGCCTGACCATGCACTCATCACGTGGCTGATCATACACTGATCACGTGATTGTGCATACACTGATCACGTGACAGATCATGCACGGATCACGTGGCTATCATGCACTGATCACCTGTCTATCATGCAGTGATCACGTGACTGCGCATGAACTGATCACGTACCTGTCCATGTACTGTTTTCGTGGCTATCATGCACTGATCACGTGGCTGATCGTGCATTGATCACGTGGCTGATTAGGCACTGATTGCGTAGCTGTCATGCACTGATCACATGAGTTCCCATGCCATGATTTCGTGACTGATCATGCACTGATCACGTGGCTATCATGCACTGACCACGTGGCTAATCATACATTGATCACGTAACTCATCATGCACTGATCATGAAGCTGATCTTACACTGATCACGTGACTGTGCATGCACTGATCACGTGGCTGATCATGCACTGTTCACGTATTTGTAGGCAATGATCACGTGGCTATCATGCACTTATCACGTATCTATCATGCACTGAACACGTGGCTGATCATACACTGATCATGTGACTGCTGTTGCACAAATCACGTGACTGCACATTCACTGATCACGTTATTGAAGGCAATGATAACGTGGCTGATCCTGCACTGCTCATGTGACTGAGCATGCACTGATCACGTAGATATCATGCATTGATCACTTGTCTATCATGCACTGAACACATGGCTGATCATACACTGATCACGTGACTGCACATGCACTGATCACGTGGCTGACCATACAGTGATCATGTGGCTGATCATGCACTGATTAAGTGGCTGATCATGCACAGATCCCGTAGCTATCATGCACTGATCCCATGGCTATCATGCACTGATCCCATGGATGATTATGCACTGATCTCGAGACTGATCATGCACTGGTCACGTGGCTATCATGCACTGATAACCTGGCTGATCATACACTGATGACGTGACGGATCATGCACTGATCACGTCCCTGATCATGCACTTATCACGTGACTGATCATGCACTGATCTCGTGACTGATTATGCACTTATCACGTGACTGATCATGCACTGATCACGTGACTGATCATGCACTGATCACGTGGCTGATCATGCACTGCTCCGGTGACTAATCATGCACTGATCACGAAGCTGATCATACACTGATTACGTGACTGATCATGCACTCATCACGAAGCTGAGAATACACTGATCACTTGACTGAGCATGAACTGATCACGTGGCTGATCATGCACTGATCACGTGGTTGATCATGCTCTGATAACCTGGCTATCATACACTGATAACGTGCCTGATCATGCACTGATCTCGTGGCTGATTATCCACTGATCACGAAGCTGATCATACACTGATCACGTGACTGTGCATGTAATGATCATGTGGCTAATCATGCACTGATCACGTGGCTGATCATGTACTGATCACTTGGCTGATCTTGCACTGATGTCGTGGCTGATCTTACAGTGATCACATGACAGATCATGCACTGATCACGTGCCTCATCATGCACTGATCACGTGGCTGATCATGCACTGATCACGTAGCTATCATGCACGGAACACATGACTGCGCATGAACTAATCACAAGGATATCATACACTGATCTCGTGACAGATCATGCACTGATCACGTGACGGATCATGCACTGATCTGGTGGCTATCATGCATTGATCACGTGGTTGATCATACACTGATAACGTGTCTGATTATGCACTGATCACGTGGCTATCATGCACTGATCACGTGGCTGATCATGCACTGATCATGATGCTGATCATACACTGATCACATGACTGTGCATGCACTGATCACGTGGCTGATCATGCACTGATCACGTGGCTGATCATACACTGATCACGTGACTGATCATGTACTGATTAATCATGTTCTGGTCACGTATCTATCATGCACTGATCATGTGGCTGATCATACACTGATCACGTGACTGATCATGCACAGATCACGTGGCTATCGGGCACTGATCACTTGATTTTGCATGCATTTATCACGTGGCTGATCATGCCCTAATCACATGGCTGATCATGAACTTATAGCATGACTTAGCATGCAGTGATCTCGTGTCTGAATAGTGCTGATCATGTGACTCATCAATAATTTATCACGTGGCTATAATGCAATGATCATGAGAGTGCGCATGCAGTGATCACGTGGATGATCATACACTGATCACGTTACTGATCACGCACTGATCACGTGACTGATCATGCACTGATCACGTGGCTATCATGCACTGATCACGTGACTGCACATGCACTGATCACGTCATTGTAGGCAATGATCACGTGGCTATCATGCACTGGTCACGTGGCTGATCATGCACTGATCACGTGGCTGATAATACACTGATCACGTGGCTGGTCATGCACTAATCACGTTGCTTGTCATGCACTGATCAGGTTGCTATCATGCACTGATCACGTGTCTGATTATACACTGAGCACGTGACTTCGCATGCACTGATCACGTGACTGATGAAGCACTGATCACGTGTCTGATCATACACTGATCATGTGACTGCGCATGCACTGATCATACACTGATCACGTGGCTGATCATGCACTAAACACGTTGCTTATCATGTACTGATCAGGTGGCTATCATGCAATGATCACGTGACTGATCAAGCACTGATCACGTGACTGATCAAGCACTGATCACGTGACTGATCAAGCACTGATCACGTGTCTGATCATGCACTAATCACGATGCTTATCAGGCACTGATCAGGTGGCTATCATGCACTGATCACGTGGCTGATCATAACTGACCACGTGACTTCCCATGCACTGATCACATGTCTATCATGCACTGATCACGTGACTGCTCATGCACTGATTATGTGGATGATCATACACTGATCACGTGACTGATCATGCACTGAACACATGGCTGATCATACACTGATCACGTGACTGCACATGCCCTGATCACGTGGCTTATCATACAGTGATCACGTGGCTGATCATGCACTGATTACGTGGCTGACCATGCGCTGATCACGTAGCTATCATGCACTGAACAGATGGCTATCATTCACTGATCCCATGGCTGATCATGCACTGATTTCCTGACTGATCATGCACTGATCTCGTGACGGATCATGAAATGATCACGTGGATGATCATGCACTGATCATGAAGCTGATCATACACTGATCACATGACTGTGCATGCACTGATCACATGGCTGATCATGCACTTATTACGTGACTGATCATGCCACTGATCACGTGGCTGATCATGCACTGATCACGAAGCTGATCATACACTGATCACGTTACTGTGCATGCACTGATCACATGGCTGAACATACACTGATCACATGACTGCGCATGCACTGATCACGTGAAAGATCATGCACTGATCACGTGGCTTATCATGCACTGATCTCGTGGCTGATCATGCACTGATAACCTGGCTATCATACACTGATCACGTGACTAATCATGCACTCTTCACGTGCCTGATCATGCACTGATCACGTGGGTGATCATGCTCTGATAACGAGGCTGATCATACACTGATCACGTGACTGTGCGTGCACTGACAACGTGGTTGATCTTGCACTGAAACACGTGGTGATCATGCACTGATTACGTGGCTGATCAATACACTGATCACGTGACTGATCATGCACTCTTCACCGTGCCTGATGGTGCACTGATCACGTGGCTGATCATGGACTGATTACGAAGCTGATCATACACTGATCTCGTGACTGTGCATGCACTGATCACGTGGCTGATCATGCACTGATCACGCGGTGATCATTCACTGATCACATGGCTGATCATAGACTGATAAAGTGGCTTATCATGTACTAATCACGTTGTGGATCATGCACTGATAACGTGGCTGATCATACACTGATAATGTCGCTGATCATGCACGGATCACGTGGCTGATCGTACACTTATCACATGACAGATCATGCACTGATCACGTGCCTGATCATGCACTGATCACATGGCTGATCATGCACTGCTCATGTGACTGAGCATGCACAGATCACGTAGATATTATCACTTGTCTATCATGCACTGAAACACATGGCTGATCATTCACTGATCACGTAACTGCACATGCAGTGATCACGTGGCTGTTCAGGCCTGATCACATGGCTGATCATGCACTGATCACGTGGCTGATCATGCACTGATCACGTGGCTATCATGCCCTGATCACGTGGCTGATCATGCACTGATCACGTGGCTGTTCAGGCACTGATCACGTGCCTCATCTTGCACTGATCACGTGGCTGATCATGCACTGATCACGTGGCTATCATGCCCTGATCACGTTGCTGATCATATACTGATCACGTGACTGATCATGCACTGATCACGTGTCTGATCGTACACTGATCATGTGGCTGATCTTGCACTAATCACGTTGCTTATCATGCATTGATCAGGTTGCTATCATGCACTGATCACATGCCTGATCATGCACTGATCTCGATACTGATCATGCACTGGTCACGTGGCTAACATGCACTGATCACCTGGCTGATCATACACTGATCAAGTGACTGATCATGCACTGATCACGTGACTGTGCATGCCCTGATCACGTGGCTAATCATGCAGTGATCACGTTGCGCATCATGCACTGATCACATGAGAGCACATGAACTGATCACGTGGACATTATACACTGCTCAAGTGACAGATCATGCACTAATCACATGAATGATCATGCACTGATCACGTGGCTATCATGTACTGATCACGTGGCTAATCATACAGAGATCAAATGGCTGATCATGCACTGATTACGTGGCTGATCATGCACAGATCACGTAGCTATCATGCACTGATCACATGGCTATCATGCACTGATCCCGTGGCTGATCATGCACTGATCACGTGACTTATCAGGCACTAGTCATGTGGTTATCATGCACTGATCACGTGGCTGATCATACCACTGATCACGTGACTGATCATGCACTGATCACCTGCCTGATCATGCACTGATCACCTGACTGATCATACACTATTCACGTATCTGGGCATGCACTGAGCACATGGCTGATTATGCACAGATCAAGTGGGTGATCATGCGCTGATCACCTGGCTACCATGCACTGCTCAGTGGCTATCATGCACTGATCACGTGGCTGATCATACACTGATCATGTGACTGCACATGAACTGATCACGTGGCTATCATGCACTGATCACCTGTCTACCGTGAACTGATCACGTGACTGCGCCATGAACTGATCACGTACCTGTTCATTGCACTGTTTTCGTGGCTCTCATGCATTGATCACGTGGCTGATCTTCCATTGATCACGTGACTGATTATGCACTGATTGCGTAGCTGTCATGCACTGATCACATGAGTTCGCATGCCCTGATCACGTGGTTATCATGCACTGATCACGTGGCTAATCATACATTGATCACGTAACTCATCATGCACTGATCACGAAGCTGATCTTAAACTGATCACGTGCCTGTGCATGCACTGATCACGTGGCTGATCATGCACAGATCATGTGGCAGATCATGCACTCATCACGTGGTTAATCATACACTAACCACGTGGCTGATCATGCACTAATCACGTTGCAGATCATTCACTGATCACGTGGCTGATCATACACTGATCACGTCGCTCATCATGCACTGATCACGTCGGCAGATCATACACTAACCACGTGGCTGATCATGCACTAATCACGTTGGAGATCATTCACTGATCACGTGGCTGATCATACACTGATCACGTTGCTTATCATGCACTTATCACGTGGCTGATCATGCACTGCTCATGTGACTGGGCATGCACTGATCACGTAGATATCATACATTGATCACGTGTCTATCATGCACTGAACACATGGCTGATCATACAATTATCACGTGACTGCACATTCACTGATCACGTGGCTGACCATACAGTGATCACGTGGCTGATCATGCACTGATTACATGGCTGATCATGCACTGATCACGTAGCTTTCATGCACTGATCACATGGCTATCATGCAGTGATCCCATGCTGATCATGCACTGATCTTAATACGCATCATGAACTGGTCACGTGGCTATCATGCACTGATCACCAGGCTGATCATACACTGATCACGTGACTGATCATACACTGATCACGTGCCTGATCATGCACTTATCACGTGACTGTTCATGCACTAATCAACTGGCTGATCATGCACTGATCACGAACCTGATCATACACTGATCACGTGACTGTGCATGCACTGATCACATGGCTGATCATGCACTGATCACGTGGCTGATCATGCACTGATCACGTGGCTGATCATGCACTGATCACGAAGCTGATCATACACTGATCACCTCACTGTGCATGCACTGATCACATGGCTGATCATGCACTGATCACGTGGCTGATCATGCGCTGATCACGTGGCTAATCATGCACTAATCACGTTGCTTACCATGCTCTGATCAAGTGGCCTGTCATGCACTGATCACAGGCTGACCATACACTGATCACATGACTACGCAGGCACTG